>NW_006785259.1:7959-17650 GCF_000442215.2 Lipotes vexillifer
AAGAGTAATCTCTTCAGTTTATGGTGCTGACAAAACAGGATAGACACATGCAAAAGAATGAAACTGGACCCCTGTCTTACAACATACACAAGAATCAACTAAAAATGGATTAACAGCTTGAATATTAGACCTGAAACCATAAAAATCCTAGAAGAAAACATAGGGGGTAAGCTCCTTGATGTTGGTCTTGGCAATGAGTTTTTTGGACTTGATACCAAAAGCAAAGGCAACAAAAGCAAAAATAAGCAAGTGGAACTAAAAACTTCTGCACAGCAAAGGAAACCATCAACAGAGTGAAAAGGCAACCTACAGAATGGGAGAAAATATTTGCAAATCATATATCTGATAAGGGTTAATATTTAAAATACATAACTCATGCAACTCAGTAGCAAAAAACCCAAATAAAATGGGCAGAGGAACTGAATAGACATTTTCCCAAAGAAGACATACAAATGGTCAACAGGTACATGAAAGATGCTCAGCATCACTAATCATCAGGAAAAGCACATCAAAACCACAGTGAGATATAACTTCACACCTGTTAGAATGGCTATCATCGAAAAGACAAGTGATAACAAATGTCAGCAAAGATATGGAGAAAAGGGGACCCTTTTGCACTGTTGGTGGGACTGTAAATTGGGCAGCCACTATGGAAAACAGTGTGTAGCTTCCTCAAAAAATTAAAACTAGAACTACTCTATGATCCAGCAATTCCACATCTGGGTATATATCCAAAGGAAATGAGAATAGGATCTCAAAGAGATATCTGCACTCCCATATTCACTGCAGCATTATTCATAATAGCCAGGATATGGAGACAACCTAAGGGTCCATCAATGAATGAAAAAAATGTGATACACACACACACACACACACACACTGTAATATTATTCAGCCATGAGAAAGAAGGAAATCCTGCCATTTGCGACAACATGGATGGAACTTGAGGGCATTATGTTAGGTGAAATAAGCCATACAGGGAAAGACAAATATTGCATGGTATCACTTACATGTGGAATCTTAAAAAAAAAAGTTAAACTCATAGAAACAGACAGTAGAAAAGTGGTTGCCAAAGGCTGGGGGGGTGGTGAATGGGGAGAGGTTGGTAAAAGGGTAGAAACTTTCAGTTATATGATGAAGGTCTGAGGATCTAATGTATAACATGATGACTAGAGTTGATAACACTGTATTGTATAATTGAAATTGGCTAAGAGAGTAGAACTTAAATGTTCTCACCACACACCCACAAAAAGATAACAACAACACTGCCTCAGCACACCTCATCATTCTCTAGCTTCTGCAGTGTATCTCTATCACTGTCATGGGCGAACAGCTTGAGAACATTATTTGCACTCCTGTCCATACTTCCTGTTCACTGTTTTCATTTTTATCTTTTTTTCCTCTAATCACCTCTTAACCCATTGCATTTTGCCTTCCACTCCTTCCTTCTTAGCCCGTTGTAATTTTCCACCCACCCCCACCACTCCATGTTCTCTACAAGACTCCCAGTGATCTTGTTGCTAAATTAGTGGTTGGTTTTCAGACTTTCTTTTGTGTACTATTTGGCATGTTAACCATTCCTTCCATTTTGGAAGATGATTTGCCCTTGGTTTCCGTGACACCACACTCTCCTGGTTCCACTCTTTACTCTGTGTCAGTGAATTGCTCCATCATCCATCCAGCCACCTCAGTCATAAAACCAGACTTCCTCTCTGACTCACTCTGTTAACTACCACATGAAGTCCATTCACTAATCATGCTGATTTTTACCTCCTAAATATTCTATTGTTCAGAATTCTATCAAGGGTTCATGGACCCTGGAAGGTTTCAAAGGATCCACGCACATGCTGAATTGCAGGCAAAATTTGGTATGACTGTGTGTATTAGAATTTTTCTAGGGAGAGTGTACAAGCCATAGCTTTCATTATATTCTTACACAGGCCTGAGACTCAACAAAAAAAGTTAAACACCATTGCTCTAAATCCATCCATTTATTTTCATCCCCCCCACCCCGCCCACTCTGACCACATGCAGTCACTACAAAGACCTACTTCTCCATATAACAGTCTCTCTGCTCTCTTAGGGCCACAAATAAGAAGGGGCTATTGCGGAGGACATGGACTGAGGCTAGCAGGGCTGGGTGCATTCTGCCTCAGGGGCCTCCTGTGTGCCATAACGGCCTGCTCCTCTCTCCCCTTTCTGCCAACAGACCATTTATTCTTTCTTTTTTCCTTTCCCTCCCATCTCTTCTTCAACTTCTCCTTTTCTCTTTTCCTCATTCTCCTTTTCTTCCTCTTTCTCTTCCCCACCTTCTCCCTCTTGCTTCATTAACACATTAATTATAGGGTAATTGGACTTTGACCACAGAGCTTGAAGCCTCTTAGAGTCAAGACTAGATGCAGGACTTCCCTGGTGGTGCAGTGGTTAAGATTCCGCCTGCCAATGCAGGAGACATGGGTTCGAGCCCTGGTCCGGGAAGATCCCACATGCCACGGAGCAACTAAGCTCGTGCGCCACAACTACTGAACCTGCTCTCTAGAGCCCGTGAGCCACAACTACTGAAGCCTCCGTGCCTAGAACCCGTGCTCTGCAACAAGAGAAGCCACCACAATGAAAAGCCCGCCACCACAACAAAGAGTAGCCCCCCCTCACTGCAACTAGAGAAAGCCCACACGTAGCAACAAGACCCAACACAGCCAAAAATAAATAAATAAATAAATAAAAAGACTAGTTGCAGCATTCACCTTGCTCATTGGCTCTTACTTGCAGAGTCCCCAGCATACCCTCCAAAGAAGAGGAAAGGGGAGTGGGGGGGGGAGCTGAGATTGGAGGTATGGGGTCAATAACTAGGGAGACCCAAGCCCCAAGTATAACTGTAGTGGGTTAGGAGAAATATGTGGGTCAGGTCAAGGAATCATCGACCTTACAGATTTTTATTAAAACAAAGTTTGGAAGAAATTTTTAAAGATATCTAACCCAATCTTCCTCCCATTGTGTCCTTCTTGATTCCTTTCTTTTCTTCACCCCATCTCTCCATCAACAAGTTTTTTAGCTCTACCTTAAAATTTATTCCATTCCACTGTCTTGTGTACTGTAGCTTCTGGCACTGTAGTTATCTTGAAATTGGGTAGTGTCAATCCTCCAACTTTGTTCTTCTTCAGTATTGTTTTGGTTGCACTAGGTCTTTTGCTTTTCCATATGAACTTTAGAATCACTTTTTCTATATCTATGAAATAGTTTAGCAGTGTTTTGACCAAAATTATGTTGAATCTATAGATCAAGCTGGGAAGAACTGATATTTTAAAAATATTGAGACTTCCTATCCATGAACATGGAATATCTCTCCATTTATTTAGATCTTCTTTGATTCCTTTCATTAGTGTTTTGTAGTTTTCCACATTCCGATACTGTACATATTTTATTATATTTATACCTATTTCATCATTTTGCAGCTACTGTAAGTAGTACCATTTTCTTAAAATTTCAAATTCTAATTTTTACTACTGACATCTAGGAAAGAAATTAATGTTTGTGTATTGACCTTGTATTCTGTACCCTTGCTATCTATATACACCCTCATTAGCTCCAGAAGGGTTTTTTTTTTTTTGGTAGATTGTTTGGGATTTTCCACAAGCCCCAAAATTTTCATAAATTGTATTTTTCATTTTCATTTAACTCAAAATATTTAAAAATTTCTCTTCAGACTTCTTCTTTGACTTATATGTTATTTAGAAATATATTGTTTAATTTCTAAACATTTGGGGATTTCCTGGAAATTTTCCTGTTACTGATTTCTAGTTTAATTCCATTGTGGTCTGAGAGCATACTTTGTATGATTTCTATTCTTTTAAATTTGTTGAAATGTGTTTTATGGCCCAGAATATGGACTATCTTGGTGAGCATTCATTGTAAGCTTGAGAAGAATGTACATTCTGCTGTTGTTGGAAAGAGTAGTCTACAAGTGCCAGTGAGATCAAGTTGATTGATAGTGCTGTAGAGCTACCATATGACCCAGCAATCCCACTACTGAGCATATACCCTGAGAAAACCATAATTTAAAAAGAGTCATGTACCAAAATGTTCATTGTAGCTGTATTTACAATACCCCAGAGATGGAAACAACCTAAGTGCCCACCATCGGATGAATGGATAAAGAAGATGTGGCACATATATACAATGGAATATTACTCAGCCATAAAAAGAAATGAAATTGAGCTACTTGTAATGAGGTGGATAGACCTAGAGTCTGTCATACAGAGTGAAGTAAGTCAGAAAGAGAAAGACAAATACCATATGCTAACACTTATATATGGAATTTAAGGAAAAAAATGTCATGAAGAACCTAGGGATAAGACAGGAATAAAGACACAGACCTACTGGAGAACGGACTTGAGGATATGGGGAGGGGGAAGGGTGAGCTGTGACAAAGCAAGAGAGAGGCATGGACATATATACACTACCAAACGTGAGGTAGATAGCTAGTGGGAAGCAGCCGCATAGCACAGGGATATCAGCTCAGTGCTTTGTGACCGCCTGGAGGGGTGGGATAGGGAGGGTGGGAGGGAGGAAGATGCAAGAGGGAAGAGATACGGGAACATATGTATATGTATAGCTGATTCACTTTGTTATAAAGCAGAAACTAACACACCATTGTAAAGCAATTATACCCCAATAAAGATGTTTCAAAAAAAAAACAGATCCAAAATCTTTCCACTTATCTTTCTCCATAATCACTATCCTAGCCCAAGCTATCATGGTCTCTTGCTTAGACCTCCTAACTGGTCTCATCGTTAGCCTCCTAACTGGTCTACCTGTTTCCAGTTTTGCACCCACTATAATCCATTCTCCACACATCAGACAGAATGATCATAGACATGTCAATCCCAGTTCAAAACCATCTAATGGCTTGTCACGGTACTTGAAATAAACACCTTCCCATGGCTGACATGGTCCTACACAGGCTTGCTCCAGAATTTCTCTGCTGCCTCATTTAGTACCAGTCTCCCCTTTTGCTCTCTTTAGTCAGACTTCTTCCTGAAATCCCTCGAATACACCAAGCTCATTCCCACTCTAGGGCTTTTGCCCTTGTGTTTCACCCTGCCTGGGATGCCATGCCTCTGGATCTTCCTGAAATGATTGCCTTCTTGTCATTCAATCTCCCTTCAACTGTCACCTCCTCGGAGAGACCTTCCCTGACTACTCTATTTAATCTTGTAGTCTGTAAGTGACAATGTGATCAAGTTGATTGATAGTGCTGTTCAGGTAAAAATATATCCCAAATCTGCCCAGACACCTTTCCTGACTATTCTATTTAATCTTGTTCCCCAGCCCTACCCAGTCACACTACCTTTGCACATTATTTTCATTTGTTTTCAAAGCACTTTTACTTTCTGAAATGATCCTGTTCCTGTATTTGTTGGTTGTTTGTATCTGTCATCCTTTCTCTAAAATGTGACCACCAGGAGAGCAGGGACCCTCTTCATCACCGAACTGTCAGCATCTAGAACAGAGTCTGGCACCTAAATATTTATTGAATGGCTGCACTTCTGTTTGAACATTTCCAGTGACTTGGAGCTGACTACTTTGATCCATAAAGCAGCCGATGGCTCTTTGGATGGTTTTCTGTGTTAGAAATTTCATCTTTCTCTTGAGCTAAGCACTGCATTCTTGACCATATAAACAGATAAGAAGAGAAAAAAAACATATGATCATTATGAAAGATGCTGAGAAGGCTTTGATAAAATTTAACACCAGTTAGTGACAAAAAAAAGTTCTAAGCATATTAGGTATAAGAAGGAACTTCCTTAAACCGAAAGAAAGCATCCTCCAAAATCCTACAGCAAACATATATAATGGTTAAACATTGAAACTTTTCCCTTTAAGATAAGTAACAAGACAGGGATGCCCATTGTCAACCCTTTTGTTCAGCATTGAATTGGAGATCCTGCACAGTAAGGGAAGGAAATGAAATAACAGGAATAGGGATTTGGAAGGAAGAAACAAAACTGTCATTTAAATCTACTTTCTCATATCTTTCACTCACTGGTTCTCCTTTGGTTTTCTGGAGGCCCACAGACCAAAGTTGTCCCTTCTTCTTCATGACAGTCCAGGTCTTCTTCCATCTCTGGGCCTCAGTCACCTCACCTAGAAAATGAAGGATTGGACAAGGTTATCCAAAAAGGTCCTTGTGGTTCCATCTTTCCATAATTCTTTGAGCCCATATCATCTCTCCTGCAGGCTAAGCATCTCTGTTTTCCTCAATAGTTCCTAATAGTGATGATTTCCAGAGCTCTCCTTTCCTATCAGCACATCCATTTTTTAAAAATATATGGTTCCCAGAACTGGGGCAGAAGGTGAAGAAAGGGTAGGACATGAAAAGATTGGAGTAGAGGGAGTTGGTTAGACTGCAGAGTGTAGAAATGAAATGGTAGAGAGAGGCAGCAGAAGGAACGGGTTGGCGGGAGGCAGGGGACAGCATCTGTGGAAAAAGTTGCCTGGTGAGGGAGAGCTCCTTGACTTCTTTCCCTGGGATGAGAAGAGGGTCCCCTGCATGGTTTGGGAGAACAGTGATGGGAACTGAGTTTGTAGTTGGCCACAAGCATTTGGTGGCTCTATCAGTCCTTCCTTCCAGCTCTTCTACGCTGGGCTCCAAGACCCTCTCTCCCCCATAGCTGGGCGGAGGGAGGGGGATTGACACAAGCCAGCTCAGGGTGGGAAGGGAGACTGCACAGAGCCAGGTCCCTGTCCAGGAGGCAGGAGCAGCCGCCACAGTGGGAGGGAGCAGCAAGCCAACAGCTGAGTGAGACAAGGCCTGGGTTATTTTTTTTCCAGTTTGTTGGCATGTGGGTGGATTTTTCTCCTTTTTTCTTCTCTCCTGCTCTCTGCCGTTTCCACAGAGATGTGGGAGTTTGCAAATTTGTCTCAGTGGAGGGGAGAGGCAAGAGCCGATTTGGGGGTCCTTGTCAGGGACCAGGGGAGCAGAGAAGGACACTGCAATTCTGGTAACAAGAAAACTAGGGCCCATTCCCTGATAGTATCACTAGGGCGAGGAAGGCTCTCACTCTCTTCTTTCCTCTTGAGGCTGCAGGGACGCCTTCTCACCTCTGTTCAACTCTTGGCTCTCAAATCCATCCCACCTGGTGATTGCAAGAGGTTTTCTCTGCTTCTTTTCTTGCTCTGCAATGCCAAATGCCCTTTCCTCAGGGCCCTGGACAAACCATGGGCACCCGTGAGACTCTTCTACCCAGAGGCTGCTCTCCTCTCCAGTATGGCCGGGGGTTGGGGGTGGGGAGCTGAGGAGCTTTTCTTTTTTCTAGTTATACATTTAAAGGATTAAAAAAAAAAAACAGTACTTATAGCACATGCTAAGTGCCAAATGAGTGTTTCAGGCTTTCAGAGGGGGAAGCTTTCTGAAAGAATTAAGGGGTGAGTAATTTACAGAAGTCTTCCTGGAGGATGTGGGACAGAGACAAACTGATAAAGTAGGTGAGGGCATGCCCGGCAGAGGCCAAGAGCACGGAGTTGTGGGTCTGGACACCTAGATGCTGATCCCAGTTCTGTCATTTTGTAATGTGATGTTGAAAAAGGAAGTTACTTCCTTTCTCTTGGGCCGTCTTTCCTCATCTGGAAAATAAGCAGAATCTCTAAAGCTCTACAGATTTGTGGAGACTGAATCCTGATTCCTGGCCTTGGGTGGGGAGGTGGGGGCGGGTATGAGCCATCTAATGAGATCATGTGTATCCAGAGTGTGTTGAACATCATCAAGGGATTAGATGACCAACTGTACCATTTTGCCTGGGACTCAGAGTTTCCCTGGGAAGCAGAATTTCAGCACTGAAATGATCCTGGGCAAACTGGTATAGTTGGTCACCCCAGCAAGGCCCACATCCCCTACTTGTTATTATCACTATCATTATTGTTATCATTACCATTATTATTACCACTAGAGGGCAACACACTCTTATGCCTGGGAGTAGGTCTAACCCCCACCCCGCAAAAAAAAAGGTACGGAAGTGTCCCCTCATTCCAGGACCAACCAATCCTCTCAGGCTTTCTCTTGTAGAGAACACTGAGGAACAGAAAGATCTGTGGACCTTGAATTCCAGGAGCTTCCTTTTGGCCTTGCCACCCCCACGTAGTCTGACTTTGCCAACTGTGCCCAAACCCCAACCAGCAGTCAGTTGCCTAGTCTGTCTCACTGTGGCAGAACTACCCTGCTTCTCAGGGTACTGGTGACATAGGAGATGCTGGCACATAGTGTTGGCTTGTCTGAACACAACAGGAACATTCACAAGGCTTTGCTACTTGCGTGCTTCTTTTAAAAAATATATCTTTATTGGAGCATAATTGCTTTACATTGTGTTAGTTTCTGCTGTACAACAAAGTGAATCAGCTATACGTATACATATATCACCATATCCCCTCCCTCTTGAGCCTCCCTCCCACCCTCCCTATGCCACCCCTCTAGGTCTTCACAAAGCACTGAGCTGATCTCCCTGTGCTATGCTTGCATGCTTTGACTACCTGGCAGTATATACATTCCACCAGGCCAGCTCCATTGATACAGGAGCTGGCTTTCTCCTTCCTAAAGAATTCATTTGTGGGACTTCCCTGGTGGTCCAGTGGTTAAGACTCTGTGCTCCCAATGCAGGGGGCCCAGGTTTGATCTCTGGTCAAGGAACTAGATCCCGCATGGTGCAACTAAAAATCCGCATGCTGCAACTAAGACCCGGTGCAGCCAAATAATAAATATTTTAAAAATAAATAAAGAATTGATTACTGTATTACCTTATAGTTGTCATCACATCAAATTGTAGTTGTAATTTATCTATCTATATACCCCATTAGATTGTTGATTCATGCATTCAACAAACATGGATTGCTTACTGCTTACCTACCATGTCCCAGGCTTTTTGCCAGACTCGTGGTACAGTGGGGGGCAAAACAGACGGAATATCTACCCTTGTAGAGCTAATTGTCTAGTGAGGGAGGTAGGAGGGAAGCAAACAAAGAACCACACAAATCAATGTGTAATTACACACTTGCTAAGTTCAAGGAAGGAGGACTCACCAAAAGCATATATCAGAGGGATCTGCCTCATCTGGGAGTGAGAGAAAGTGCTGCTGATGAACTGACATTTGAACTGAGATCTGAAGAATGAATAAGCGGTAAGTAGGCAAAGGCAGCAGAAAAGAGCTTTCTATGCCAAAAGAACAGCAGGTGTGCAGGGCCTGAGAGGGGAAGAGCCCAGCTCCCAGGAGGTGCCATTTGCTTCTTGAGGGCACAACCTGCCTCTTGTTCATCTTTTGCTATAGCTCCAGGCCTGGCATACAGAGATGCCAAATAAATGCCCGGGGACTTGAATTGGATGAAATTTGGTCATGGAAATCATCATAGGTTGGAGGTCAAAAGACCTAACTTCTGGTTCCATCCCTTCTGGGTAATTCGATTTTCCAACTGCTTACTGTGCACACATCATGTGCAAGGACCTGGGGCCAGGCTGGGCTGGGGGATTGAAAGGTAAACAAAGCGGTCTCTGCCCTTCAGCAGCACAGGGTCAGGTGAAGTGGCTGACAGGTAGACAGGCTCCTTCCACTCTCTGGTCCTCTTTCTCTTTGGTTCTAAAATGAAAGATTGGGGTTACAAAATCCCTAAGGCCCCTTCTAGCTCTAACAGTCTTGACCCGCTCTTC
>NW_006785259.1:17662-25181 GCF_000442215.2 Lipotes vexillifer
AGTCTTGACCCGCTCTTCCTTGAATACCAGCTGGTTAGATGGCAGTGGGAACAGTGGAGCGATGCTTCCATTTCTCCTGCCTTATAGGCGTCACATAGAATAGGACTGGGGAAATATAGACTTGAGGTCTGTTTATGGACCATTCTCCCTTTTACAAGGGTCTCAGGAGCAGTTAGGTCCGCTGCTTTTGGGGAGAATGTTTCAGAATTCCACGAACCTTTGTTTCTTTCTTTCCTCTCTCCTCTCCCCACCTGCCCCTCCCCCCAGTCTTCTTGTCTACATCTAGAACTGTGTTCATATATCAGGGCTGCAAAGGGCCTTTAACATCATCTTATCTAACCCCTCCATCCAGTGTTTACATTCCCTAGGCAATAGACCCTCCAAGTGAAGCCGTCTGGCCACTATTTGAAGACCTCCTTTTGATGGTGAACTCACCCTCTTCACTAGGCTGCGCCTATGAGATGTTTCTTCCCTCTGGAAGTCTCCCTGTAATTTTCACCCATTACTTCTGGCTATGCCCTTTGGAGCTAAGCAGAATAATTCCACTACATTGCCCCCACTGACAGCCTATTGGATATTTGAAGCCAGGAATCATGTCTTCATAAGCGTGCTCTCCTCTAGGCCTAATATTCTCTGTTCCTTCAAATGTTCTTCACTGGTTCAAATCCCCTTAGCATCTGTAATATAGTTTAGTTTATGTAAGATTTATATCCCACCTACTTTAAAGAGGATATTAGGCAACTCATCAGTTACAACATGAAAGAAAGACAATTAGGGATAAAAACGTGGAAGAAAACAGACCAGAGACCATGTAAAGGAAGCACAAATAGATGTTGCCAGGTACCTAAAATGAACTGGATTATAATTGGACTCTGAATTTGGCTCGAAGTTTTATGGCAGCTAGGACAAAATTGGAAATGCATTGGGTTATGTGGTTTTATGTTCTGACAGACTTGAGCTTATAAATCATCTTCAGAGAGAAAATTTTCCTTAAATGAAACCCAGACTGGCCTATTAGGATTGCTTTCTGTGAGACTGTTCAAAGGCTGGCGTACTTTACATACATCTTGCCCCTTCCCCCACTAGGGGGAAAGGGGCTGGAAGGATAATTAATTAATTAGCAAAATGCTGTCTCAGTTTTAAGCACTGCTATCTCTTTAGGGATCCCCACAGTGATGAGCCTTCTTTTTCTGTTCCTTTTTCTTCTATGTGCCTTACAGATGGTCACTTTCTTACCATTCTTCTCTTTACAGTCTTTGATCTTAAGACTCTTTGGAATACCAGACCTCAGGAAATAGCCCAAGTAAGGAGTTAAAGCCTAGTGGTCACACAGCAATTATGTGCAAATCATTTCTCTCTGGTCCTCAGTGTTCTCATCTGAAAAATGAGTTCATCTCTAAGCACTCTAAGCTTCAGGTTGGATATTCTGGACTGTAAACTCTTTGAGGGAAAAGACTGATGATTTTTTAAAAAAATTTTATTTTCCCATCTTGTGTCTGGCAGCTAACAGTACAGGAGAAGATCTGCTTGTGGTAGAGCTGTGAGAATCCAATAGGAAAAACCAATTTGAACAGATGCCGCCTTCAAATCTGAGGAAAATATTTCATGGCTCTCATCATCATGATGAGTTCTTGTTGACTGGATACTGGCAGCAGTGAGATGTGGTTTTCAGGGTTCTTTCCTGCTTTAGCTCTGCGTTCCTTGGCAAAGCTGGCCCTGGGGTAAGGGGAATTGCAACAATCACACCAGGGACCGAGGCTTCTGGGAAATGACTCTGGGAGGCAGCAGGCAGGAAAAAAAGGTAGTGCCACAGTCTCTGGTGAACGACAACAATGAACCAATAAAAACCCACTTTGTAGTGTGTAATATTCGGTACACTTAATGTCCACATCCAGGAACCCCTCCCCTCCTAGCATGTTCCTCTCCTGCTCAAAAACCTTCCATGACTTTTCATTGCCTATAACAGAAGGTCCAGATGCTCTAGTTTGGCTTTGGAGTCTTCTCCAAGCGGAAACAAGCCATGTCTTCCCATCTCCTTCTATCTCTTACAATTGCATGCACGCACGCGTGCACTTCTCCTTCTCTCTTCAAACTGCGTGTGGTTCCCTAAACACACGGTTTTCCCGACCCTGTTTCTTTCCTGCCATGGCATGTGGCTCCCTTCAACAGGTGTTTCTCAGCTCTACCACTTCCACTTGTTGAAATCCTCAGCTCAGCTCAAATACCTTCACATCCATAAAGACCTCCCAGCACCCTACTCCTGGTGCCTCCACTCTTGTTCTTTGCACATTCCATTTTGTTAGTCCTGTTTGTGACTTAGGATTGTAATCTGACTAGACTGGGAGCTCCCTTAGGGCACAGGCCATGTGTAATTCACCCAGAGCTCTCCATCATCCTTTGCTGCTTTGTTTTTCTCCAGAGCATCTAGCATCATCTGGGTTCATTTCCTAGGGCTGCCGTAACAAAGTACCACAAACTGGGTGGCTTGAAATAGCAGACATTTATTCTCTCACAGTTTTGGGGGCTAGAAGTCCGAAACTGGGCCATGCTCTCTATGAAGGCTAGAGGGAAGAATCCTTCCTTGCCTCTTCCTAGCTTCTGGTGGTTACCAGCCATCCTTGTGTTCCCTAGCTTGGAGACTCCAAACTCTGCCTCCATTTCACATTGTATTCTCCCCCCCCTCTCTCTCCCTGTGTGTGTGTGTGTGTGTGTGTGTGTGTGTGTGTGTGTGTGTCTATGTCCAAATTTCCCTCTTCTTTTAAGGACACGAGTCATTAGATTGGGACCCATTCCAATAGAATATGACTTCACCTTAACTTGAGTACATCTGCAAAGACCCTAATTTCCAAAAAAGATCACATTCACAGGGTGGACATCAAGTCTGGGGGGATACTATTCAACCCAGTACTCCATCCAACATGTTCTACCTATTCTATTTCTTTATTGTCTCTCTCCCCCAGTAGAATGTCAGCTCTATGAGGTTAGGAACTGTTGTCTATTTTGTTCGTTGGTATATCCTCAGTGTCTAGAATACTACTTGACACATAGTAAACACTCAATAAATATTTTGTGACTGAAACTTTATACCCATCTGCCTCCTACCTCGCAGAGAATCTGAATGAGAGAAGCAGGGACAGGGATGGGAATGCAGGTTTGCCTAGAACATAATAAATGCTCTGTAAATGTTTGCTGGATGAATAGAAGTATTTGATGGATATATTAATTTAACACTTATGGAGCACCTATTTTGTACAGAGTATAAGGAAAGATACAGAGAAATGAGGAGGAAACATCTGAGCATCCTGGCTATGCCTCTGTGTGACCCTGGGCAAGTCATTCAACCTCTGGGTTTCACTTTCCTCATCCGTAAGGTGGAGGTAATAACATTATATACCTCATAGGATTGTCATGCAAATTGAGTTCGTGCATGTAAAGTACTTAGCACAGTGCCTGACACATGGTAAGCACCATAGATGTGTTATTATTACTGTAGTTGCTGTTACATGCTAGACTCTGTGCAAAGTGTTTTTAAAAAGCAGCTTTATCGAGATAAAATTCACATACCATAAAATTCTCCCTTTTAAAATGTACAATCCAGTGGTTTTTAATTAACAGGGTTGTGCAACCATCACCACCATCTAATTTTAGAAAATTTTCATTCTCCCTCCCCAAAACCCCATAGCAGTCACTCTTCTTTCCCCAACCCATGCCCTCGCCCCTGACAACCACTACGCTACTTTTTGTCTCTATGGATTTGCCTATTCTGGAATTTTATATAAATGGAATCATGCAATATGTGGACTTTTGTGTCTCCTTTAGCATAATTTAGCATAATGTTTTCAAGGTTCATCCATGTTTTAGCATGTATCAGTACTTCACTCCTTTCTTAAGAATTGAGGTATAGTTGATTTACAATATTATATAAGTTTCAGGTGTACAATACAGTGATTCACAATTTTTAAAGGTTATATTCCATTTATAGTTACTATAAAAATTGGCGGGCTTCCCTGGTGGCGCAGTGGTTGAGAGTCCGCCTGCCGATGCAGGGGACACGGGTTCGTGCCCCGGTCTGGGAAGATCCCACATGCCGCGGAGCGGCTGGGCCTGTGAGCCATGGCTGCTGAGCCTGCGCGTCAGGAGCCTGTGCTCCGCAACGGGAGGGGCCACAGCAGTGAGAGGCCCGCGTACCGCAAAACAAAAACAAAAACAAAAACAAAAAAATTGGCTATATTCCCTGTGCTGTACAATATATCCTGTAGCTTATTTATTTTATAGATAGTAGTTTGTACCTCTTAATCCTCTACCCCTCTCTTGCCCCTCCCCGCTTCCCTCTCCTCACTGGTAACCACTAATTTGTTCTCTATAACTGTAAGTCTGTTTCTGTTTTGTTGTATTCATTACTTTGTTTTATTTTTTAGATTCCACATATAAATGATATCATCAGTATTTGTCTTTCACTGTCTGACTTATTTCACTAAGCATGATACCCTCCAAGTCCATCCATATTGTTGCAAATGGCAAAATTTCACTCTTTTTTATGGCTGAGTAGTATTCCATCTTGTACATATACCACATCTTCTTTATCCATTTATCTGTTGAAGGACACTTAGGTTGCTTCCATATCTTAGCTATTGTAAGTAATACTGCTACGAACATTGGGGTGCATATATCTTTTCGAAGTAATGCTTTCCTTTTCTTTGGATATATACCCAGGAGTTGAATTGCTGGATCATATGGCAGTTCTATTTTTAGTTCTTTTAGGAACCTCCATAGTGCTTTCCACAGTGGCTGCACCAATTTACATTCCCACCAGCATTGTATTAGGGTTCCCTTTTCTTCACATCCTCATCAACACTTGTTATTTGTGGTCTTTTTGATGATAGCCATTATGACAGGTGTGAGGTGACATCTCATTGTGGTTTTGATTTGCTTTTCTCTGATGATTAGGGACGTTGAGCATCTTTTCATGTGCCTGTTGGCCATCTGTATATCTTCTTTGGGAAAATGTCTATTCAGGTCTTCTGCCCATTTAAAAACTTCTTTCGCTTTTTTGACATTGAGTTGGATGGGCTGTTTATATGTTTTGGAACTTCATTCCTTTTTATGGCTGAACAATATTCCACTGTGTAGATATACCACATTTTGTTTACCCATTCATCAACAGATGAACATTTAATTGTTTCCACTTTTTGGCTATTATGAATAGTGCTGCTATGAACAATCATGTATAAGTTTTCGTGTAAACACTTTTCATTTCCCTTGGGTATATTCCTAGGAGTGGATTCCTGAGTCATATTGTAACCCTATGTTTAACATTTTGAGAAACTTCCAAACTGTTTTCCAAAGCAACTGAACCACTTTTCATTCCCACCAGCAATCGCTCCACAGGTTCACCAATACTTCTCCTTGTCTGTCCTTTTTGTTTTAGCTATTATAGTGGGTGTGAAGTGGCATCTGTATGTGTGTGTTTTAAGAAACGGATGTTTATTTTTCAACAACTTTATTTCCATTTTCTGTTTAAGAGCCTATGGAAGAACAGCTTCAAACTACCCAGTGGTCATTCCTACCCATTCAGTGGCATGAGCATTGGGAGCAGTCTTCAGTGGTGGGCTGAGTGCTCCAATCTTCAGCAGAGAATGGCTGGATAGTCACAGAGGGCACCAACATACTATCAGACCAGCCTGTCACCTCAGGTTGAGTAGCAGTAAACTCAGGAGCTGGAGCGGTCCATTCACTCTGAAATTCTTCCGCAGTCACACCTTTCCAGCAGTGGCCTGTTTATCCTTTTCGATCTCTTTAGGGTCTCTGTAGAAGCAGAGATCAGGCATGACCTCCAGTAGATGCTCATGGGAGATGGTGTGCATGGTACTTCCCAGGCCAGCATCCACATCAGACCCACTGAGTGGGCTCCTTTGTTGTTGCATGGGTTAGCAGCGTCCACGTGGCACAGAGGAGAATCTGTGTCACACAGAGCAATGGTGGGCAGGTTAACATAAGACACATCTGTGAGAGGCTGGTGGTCAGCGGTGGGATCAGTGACCACTGGAAGTTGTGGCTCACGGAAGGCTGCCTGGATCTTGTTAACGAAGATTCCAGGAGCGAAGCGGCCAGCAATAGGAGTGGCCCTGGTGGCAGCAGCGAACTTCAGCACAGCTTGCTGGCCAGTATTCCTGGAAGATATGACGCTGACATCAGCTGGGTTTTCAGTGGGCACGAGTCACCAGCAGAAGCTTCTCTTTAGATTTATGATGTAGATACCATCACTTTGCCTTTTGTAGACATACTGTTCCATTTGAAGTCAAGGCTGGGGCCACCTAAGTGGGTTCCTGCTGCAAGGAATTTAAGGACATCCTCCTTCATCTCAGGATATCAAGGGCTCTGGACATTGTGAAAGATTCCCTTTAAGTTATGATGGAGAAAGCTCATTGTGGTTTTGATCTGCATTCCCCTGATGGCTAATGATGTTGAGCAGCTTTTCATGTGGTTAATGGTCATTTGTATATCTTTGGAGAAATATCTATTCAAGTCCTTTGGCCATTAAAAAATGGGTTTTTTTTTTTTTGATGTTGAGCTTTTAGAGTTCTTTACATATTCAGATATATCATTTGCAAATGTTTTCTTCCATTTTCTGTGTTGTCTTTTCTGTGACAAATGTTTTTGCATGCTTTTTCCCAAGACCTCTCCTGTGAGGTAGGTGTTATTGATAGGGAAATGGAAGTTCAGAGAAAAGATGAAATTTAAATCTAGTTCTGTCTGACTGTAAAACTCAAGCTTTCTCTTCTACCCCAACCTGCTCACAAAGATAAATGAAGACATGTTTCTGGCTTTAAGGAGCTTGGTCTGGCAGAGGACATGACACAAGAACAAAAACGAATGCGCTGTAAAGCAGAGCTCCACTTGTCCCACAAGTGCCACAAAAGACGTGTGGAGGAAGCGAGCGATTCTGGCTGGGGAGACCAGGGCTGGCTTCGGTAAGGTGGCATATAAGTCTTGAAAGATGGGTACAGTTTCATTGGATGGAGGTGATGGAGTAAACGGAGGTGAGCATTTCCAAAGGAGAGCAGAAAATGGGGGTTGAATGAATGAATGGGGCTTTGACCCTAAGACTGGCTGTGATGGGGTGTCCCAGGGCTTGTTGGGGTGGGAGATCCTGGGACTGCCCATGCTGTGGGCTAGAGAGAGGTCACCTGAGGTAGGAGGTCCAGGGGTTGGATGGGATGGGGAATTTGACACTTGGGATTGGCAGACCCAGGGGATGGGGAGTCTGTGTGATGCCTAGACCTGGGAGCTGCCTGGGATGGAGTTTTCTGGGAGGTCTTAGACGAGGATCTTGGGCCTGGTGGACCCAAGGGACATTGGAACGGACTGGGATGGAGGGCTTCTTTAGGCTGCATTAAGTGAAGACTCTGGGACCGGTGGAATGTGATGGGGCTGGCCCGGGTGCCTTGGGGCGGGTCCGGCTTCGGGTGCGGGCTGCGGTGGCAGGTGGGACGCTCGGGGGCGGGCCGGGCGGGCGGGG
>NW_006785259.1:25510-54554 GCF_000442215.2 Lipotes vexillifer
GCGCCCCGCCGGCCCCCTCCCCCGGCTGGGCCCGGGGGAGGGTGGCGCCGTGAGCGAGCGGGGACCGGGCTCTCCTGCCCCTTCCCCTGCCCCTGGGCCGCCAGGATGGAGGCGGGGTCGGGTCCCCCGGGCGGCCCGGGATCCGAAAGCCCCAACCGGGCGGTGGAGTACCTGCTGGAGCTGAACAACATCATAGAGAGCCAGCAGCAGCTGCTGGAGACCCAGCGGCGGCGCATCGAAGAGCTGGAGGGCCAGCTGGACCAGCTCACCCAGGAGAACCGCGACCTGAGAGAGGAGAGCCAGCTGCACCGCGGGGAGCTGCACCGGGACCCCCACGGCGCGCGGGATAGCCCGAGCCGCGAGAGCCAGTACCAGAACCTGCGCGAGACCCAGTTCCACCACCGCGAGCTGCGGGAGAGCCAGTTCCACCAGGCGGCCCGGGACGTGGGCTACGCGAACCGGGACGGCGCCTATCAGAACCGGGAGGCTGTGTATCGGGACAAGGAGAGGGACGCCTCCTACCCACTCCAGGACACTGCTGGTTACTCTGCCCGCGAGCGCGACGTGGCCCAGTGCCACCTGCACCACGAGAACCCAGCCCTGGGTCGCGAGCGTGGCGGGCGGGAGGCCGGGCCAGCGCACCCGGGCCGCGAGAAGGAATCCGGCTATTCGGCGGCGGTGGGTGTGGGGCCCCGTCCACCGCGAGAGCGGGGCCAGTTGAGCCGTGGCGCATCCAGGAGCTCCAGCCCCGGGGCCGGCGGCGGCCACAGTACCAGTACCAGCACCAGCCCGGCCACAACCCTCCAGAGAAAGTAAGGAACGCGTGTTTGTCTTCCCTGGCTCTTCCCCGCTAGTTCCCTCTCCAACTTGTACGGCTGGTAAAGTAAGAAGCCGGTGCCTGATTCCATGTCCTTCTCTCCAGTCCCAACCTGCCGGGAGAAGCCGGGTCCCCCTCGTGCAGCCGACACCCCTTCTCTAGCTACCCCAGAGTGGGTTGGCCCGATGAGTGCAGGCGTCTCTTCTTTCTCAAAACCGTGGCCAGTGAGGGCCTGGAGCAGTCATCACCCCCTCCACTTCTTCACCCCCTCGCTATATCCTTGCCAGAGGATGGCTTTCCATTTATTTATTTTATTTGGATGTGCCAGTTGGGATTTTTATTGTCTCTGACGGTGTCAGATCAGAGCCCCAAGGGAAAGAAAGCCCCCCCCCCAACCTCGGGTCTCCTCTGCGGGTCCTGAGCACAGGCCTGATCTGATCTCCTCTGGCGGCCTCAGCTCCATCCTTTCGCAGAGAGGCAGGTGGGGACCAGAATGGCTGCTGGAGGCTGATATCCCTCTGAGGGGAACTGCAGCACATCCTGGTCGGGGGAGCAAAGATGGAGGCCCGGCCCTTGGCTAGTTCCTCAAAGACCACCCCCTCTCCACCCTCAAGGAAAAACCACCCAATTAAAGAGCGTACCAGCAAGGGAAGTCTACAGATCTTCCCTCTTGTTGGATCAGTGCCAGTTTCTGTGCTGGGGTCTGTGTGTCTGCCTATTTGGGACACCTTGGCAACATCTATTGGGTTGGTGGGGCATGGGCTGGGTCCACTTCTTCCATGCAGATACCACAGTGAGCTGGTCGGGATAAATGTCAGGCCAAGAGAGTCAAGGGCGCGCAGGCTCACAGGGCTGCCCTAAAAGCTCCCTGATTTCTCTTCTGCTGGATTGGAAAGAATACTGACCTGGGAGTTAGGAAACCCAGGTTCCCCTTCCAGCTCTGCTGCAGATTGGCTTTGTGACCTTGACTGAGTCCCTTCCTCTCTCAGGCCATCAGTTCCCCCATATCTTTTCAAAAGGCAAGGTCTGCCTTGAATGCTCTTTAAGGGCCTCTCCAGCTTAGATTTGATGGTTCTGTGACTAATCCAGCCACCACTACAGAGCAAGTCTGAAGTCCTCTAGCGAATGGACAGCTTTCCCCCTCCTCTCACTGCTCAGCTGGTCTTACCATGTGCCACAACCAGTGGAGTGTCTCTTGGAGGCTGGGCTGGGGGTGGGGAAGCCTTCTGCCTCAGGAAATCTGCCGGGAGACAGCTCTCTGCAACTCCCCCGTGGTGAGGCAGCAGGCTGGGGTGCTGGGTTGAGATGGCTGGGCCCCAGGAGCAGAAGCTGCAGCTCAAGGGCTCGGCTGGGCTTCACTGCAGTGCACCCTCAGCTGAGGTTTGGTGTGGGCTGCCCCAGAGGGAGATGGACTCTTCTCCCCAGCCAGGGCTGCTGGGAGCCCATTCCAAGAGGACTGACTGTGTGCAGCTTGGGGCCCCACACTGGAGGGAGGGGCCAGGTCGACTGACCAAGCAAGGCCTTTTCAGGAGAGGGCCATGATGGGGTGGTGACAGAGGGAGACTGTATGGGCATTGTGGTCCTTTAGTTTGGCTGCAGAAGACTTTTCCAGAGTGGTCAAACCTGTGACAGAGGAAGCAGCCTCATTATGTGTGGCTCCAGGGAGCAGAACCAGGAGCAATGGGAAATTTGGGGATAAATCAGGAAGAACTTTCCAACCTGGCTGTCTGGTGATGCAGTGGACTGCCTCAAGGGGGTCGGGGAGGGCTGGAGAAAGCATAATTCCTGAACTGGTGGAAAGCCCAATGAAATGACCTGGGTCTTTCCCAATTCTAGGATTCCATTCTTCTCAGATTCTCCATCCTGCAGATGTGGGTCTGAATCTCTTGGCTGGCTGGAAGCCTGTTTGCTCTTGAGCTCTGTGCTTCTGCCATCTGGGCAGGCCTGCTTCTCGGTCTTTCCCTCTTTTTGTGCACCCTCTAGGCTGTTTGTTGGATTCTCTTGCTTCACATTTCCTACTGGATTAATACGGGGATTTAGACGGTACTTTGATTGCACACCCATTATTACCTCTTTTGGTCCTCACAACAGGGCCTGTGCAGTGAGCACTAGCAACTCCATTTTAGAGATGGGGAAACTGAGGCTCCAAAAAAATGAAGGGAACATGCTCAAGATTACACTGCCAGTTCCTAATAGATCTGGGGCTAGAACCCAAGTCCACCTGTCTCCGAGGCCTGTTATTTTTCCACTGGGGCTTTCCAGCCTGAAGGAGTCTCTTGGCCTCAGGACCTGGCCACGTCACCAACTGGGAGAGGCCAGGAGAGCCTGAGGTATCTGGAGGATTTGAGCAAGGGGAGATTGCTCTGGGATGAGTGATGAGAGGGGGAGTCGATGGGGGAGGGCAGAAGGCCTTGTCTCTCTTCTTTCTGCTCTCCCTCCCTCTCTCTCAACCAGGCGTCAGGAGGGCGTATTGATGCACTAGCCATTGTTGTCACCACAGCTGCTGCAAGCTACTCCCCTGCCAGGCCTGTTCTGGGTTTGTAAGGAGTGGGTGAGAGGCTGCCGCTGGAAGCCAGGGCAGGCAGGGTGGGTGTTGAGCAGCAGAGGCTGCAGCATTGGGGGAGGCTAGGTAGAGCTGGTACATGCTGGGCACTCCTGGTCCCCAGGCTCCCTCTGGTGGAGGAAGAGGGGACAGAGGGGCCTGGGCCTAGCTGCTGCTTGTTGAAGGGCCCCTCTGCCCAGCGACGCTGTCCGTCTGTCACCACAACCCACGTTTTACAGCTGAAGAAGCCGAGGGCTCAGAGAAGTGAAGTAACACACCAGAGGTCACACTATCTGTGAGACAGACTCCTGAGCCTGTGAACTTGCCCTCTACCGCAGTTGATAGCAGCTGTCACGTCCACCCCCACCTATGTCATCCCCCCAGGATTCCCACATCCTCCTGCACTGTCTCTTCTGGACAGGTTCCCGGATGCCAGTCTGCCTTCTGCTGTGCTCTGGGTGTGGCCTTTCTAGTGTAGCATAGCGCACGATGAGACCCGACCTCCTTCTGGCCACTGGGCCTCTGTACATGAGGTCTTTGCTTGCTTGTTTGTTTTTTTAGCAGCTGCTGGTCTCTGCAATGCTTAGGTCTTTTTCCCTGGAATTGTCACCCCCACTCCCCATGGTTAGAGAAGAGCTCTGTTTTCGTTGTTGATCTTGGCCTGGCCCTCCCTTTCAGTTCTGGCACCTGGAATGATTTACAGGCGTGCTGGGGGCCACTGCTGAGTCCTCCACGCTGAAGAGAGCTGCATTTCCCACGATTTTTGCCTGGGCCCAGCTCCGGCTCTGCTGTAGGCGGTGGTGGGCTGAAGCTGGTTTGGTGGTAACTCTTCATCCTCTGCACACCCCGCCCCCAGCAGGCTGGCTTGCGTTGGGGGACAGCAACCAGCAGGACTGGCCTAGTGTTCTCAGCAGCCAGGGCAATGCGTGGTCTAGGCTCTAGGCACAGTTGCCGGGTTGTCTTGTGTGTGCACTGGAGTGTCAGTGTGCTCCCCACAGGGGCTGAGGGCACTGGGAGGGAGGGAGGGAGCCCAGGGAGGGGCCCTGGGGAAGTCTGTCTCCTTTGGGGTATTGGGCACTTTTCGTGGGCGGGGGTGTGGGGGTCTTTCCTTCTTCCCAGGGGGGAATACCATTTCCCTCCCTCCCCCCACTGTATTGGGAGCATTATACTCATGTGGGAGGCAATGATAATGTCGAATTGAATGAGAATTAGAGGAATCTTGCTTCTCAGTCTAGATCTGGGGCGAGAATGGGGCTGTTGTCATCCACAAACATTTCTTGGCTGTGTGCACAGAGCAGGAGGGGCCCCCAGGCTGAGCAAACACCAGACTCTCTGCGCTCGAGAGCCCTCCCACCCCCTTCCCTGACCAAAGACACAGGGGACCAAGCCTGACCCACTGTAGTGCCGGTGCTTAGGACAAAATGAGTAGGAAGGGCAGTGAGGGGTGGAGGCCAGGCCACTGGTCAAAGACCTGGGCAGGGGGCTTTGAAGAGAATGGGTGAAGGATGGAGGGGGAGGTGGGAGGAAGACGGGACCCAGGCTTGCCCTCTGTTACTCTTTCATCTGTCTCACCTCTGCCTCCGGTGGCCTCTGAATTTGCTAGGAGCACAGGGGAGGCCTGGGGCATGGAGAAGGGGCCGCACATGTGCTGAGTGAGCCTCAGCCTTCTATGTGCCAGGCACCACCCTATGTGGCTTTATGTAACAATAGCTAAAGTCTTTTTTTAACCTGTATTTACTGTGTGCCAAGCACTATTTGTTCTAAGTGCCTTCTGTGTATTAATTCATTCAATCGCCATATGAATCCTTTGATGTAGATACTGTTATTAAGTCCATTTCACAGATGAGGAAACCGAGGCCCAGAAAGGTTGGGTAACTTCCCCAAGGTCACTCAGTGAATAAGTAGCAGAACTGAGAAGGAGTTAGAAGGAGCCCAGGTGGCCAGGCTCCAGAGTCCATCCACAACGTTCTCACCCACCATTCCATGTTGCTTCTTATCTCATTTGCACAGAGTCCATGCCAGGTGGATATTGGTATTATCCTCCTTTTTCAGACAGGGAAACGAGAGGTCAGAGAGGTGCGATGACCTGCCCAAGGTTACACAGCTGCATGAGGCCCAGAACTATCTGGCTCCTGAGCCTTTGGTCCACCAATGCCTCCTGCAGGCGGGTGTGAAGACGGTAAAGACGCTCTGGGTGTGGCTCTGGGCTTCCCCCAGCAGAGCTCCTGGGACCACTGCTTGAGTCAAGCTCCCTCTCCTGATAGCCTCTTGGATTTTGACCACAGTCTCCTAATCGATGCCCTCCTGCTCTTGTTCCCTCGGGCCCCTGATGAGGTACAGACAGACCAAGCTTTCTGTGGGGCTCCAGCAGTTTCCTGCTGTCTCTGCCTGCAGGAGAAGGCTCAGACTGCTTTGCCTGCCATGCATGGACCCTTTAGGATCTCACCTTTCTCCTCTCATCTTTTTATAGTCCCCCTCACACAGACCGAGTTCCAGCCAGACTGGCCTGTGTGCCCCATTGTCAGCCCACTCAGCCTCCTGAGAGCCTCTGGGTCTTTGCTCATGTTGTTCGCTTCTCCCGGGCTGTTCCATCCAGTGCCCAGGCTGCATTCCACTGTTGTTGCCTCTCCCGTGTTTGTGCACAGGTCTATCCCTGACCCTTGAAATGAGCACTTTGCCCCCTTTTATACCTTTATTTGTTTACATCTTGTGTCATCTCTACTAGCTTGAGGGCTCCGTCAGATTAAGATTTCATACACATATATCATGTGCACATTGTGTCAGTCCCTCTGCTAGGTGCTGTGGATGTAACTGAAGGAGCTAGAAGCTTGGAAAAACATAGCACAGCACATAGTAGCTGGTCAGTAAATGTTGAGTAGACAAATGATTGTCAGATTAAGTCCCGGTGCACTAATGGCCAGGGGTGCCTAAGGTGTTCTTCCTTTCAGGACTCCTGTAGAGAGAGATGACTCAACTTCAGGGTTCTCTTGGCTTCTCTGTGGCTTTTTCCTCATGCTCCCTGGAGCTGTTTGGCCTCTGCCCTCTGTGTTCCTCCCACTCACCAGTCTCCCAGTTCATAGGATGTCAGGGTAGCAGAGTCAGATGAGACTTCAGAGACATTTAGGCCAATCTGCTCATCATTACCTGTCCCTCCCATGCCATGGCCATGTCATACCATGTTCTTCTCCCTTAATGCGGGATCTTCTGTCCTGAAAGGAGCAAAGAGGCCTGCATAGGGCCTGTGTGCCCTCTGCCTCATCCAGTGGGAAATTACTTATTTACCCATTAAATCTTTATTGGGCTCTGACCCTGGGCTAGGCATGGCGTCTTGGAGTCAGAATAAGACACAGCCCTTCTAGCTCATTCTCTGCTATGTTCCCTGGCAGAAGAATCAACACTTGTCATGGGGAAGAATGATGAGTAAATGACTTATTCCTCTGTTGTGGTAAGTCATTTAGGGCAAGATCATTTGCTAGTTACCCTCACTTCCTTGTGGTGTCAGGTCTCTCTCCAGGCATCCATGCTGAAAAGCACTCACGCAAGGATGCCTGTTTTTTGTTTTGGCTGCACAGTGTGGCATGCGGGACGTTAGTTCCCCGACCAGGGATTGAACCCGTGCCCCCCTGCATTGGGAGTGTGGAGTCTTAACCACTGGACCGCTGGGGAAGTCCTGGGACGCCTGTTCTTTTTATTTTTTATTTTTTTCTTTTTTTTGGGGGGTCGGGACACCTGTTCTTGAGCACTTAGGAGCTGAAGCTCTCTGGGACCTTCGCATTTGCAGAAAAATGTGGTGCCGTGGGAAGGAGGAATTTATGTGACTCTAGGCAAGTCACTTAACTTTCAGAACCTCCGTTTTCTCAAGTAGTCAATGGGGATAAAACTGTATTTTCTGATGGGTGCGATTCCTGTTGCCCGCCTCCCCCCAGCCCCACAAAAATATATCAGAAAGTTTCCTGGCTGCCTAGCACACCCAGCAAGGTCCTGATCAGGATGAAAAAACCGAGGGATAAGGATGGAAAACAATATGTGAGGCTGCCCTGCCCTCTAGAGGTGGAATGTAGCAGACAAAGCAACCCAGCCAAGATTGTCGCATCACATCCTTTTTAAAACAAACATGACAAGCCAGGGCTACACAACAGATCACGATGATTCCTCTAACATTTTAGCGGGAAATTTATCACAATTATCACCTGATATGTACCATTTCACTAATATCAAATGCATTTCTTTGTAGCTATGTGATACATACATACATACATACATATATATATATATATATATATTTTTTTTTAAGGGATAATAAGATTGCATATCTGGCTGGGCCTTGTGACTTCCTACTGGATTCCAGATGCAGTATACTGCATTCACCTGAATAGAACCAATATTTTCCTCTATAGAACCACTTTAGAATTATTGTCATTATATCTGTGATAAAAAGTACCTAATTTCTTCCTTCCCCCAAATTTCCTTACAAAACTGGGAGGTATGCCTCACAACTGTACATCTGATATGCTAGACAATTCATAAATGACCCATCTTGTCATGATTGTTGTGAGAATTCAGTGAGATGACAGAGAAGTGTTCAGCAGAGAGTGTGTGTTTACTTGGTGATAGGCATTTTTATTGTTAATAATAATAATTTTGCAAAATTCCGTGCCATGGAAGGGCAGGAGCGAGAGGTCATGTGGGAGCTCATCGCATTTCTGAGAGAGAGAGGGCCATCCAGTGAATATTGTGCACCTGGGATGTGCCACAGCTTGTGCTATTGCAGGCAGGGAGTTCCATGATTAATAGTATACGCTTCTTGGCTTCAGGGAGCTCACAGTTGGGTGGAGAAGACAAATGTAACGTGGTGTCTTGTGTGCTATGCCAGAGGGGAGCACGGGAGGCCACGGGTGCCCAAAGGAGGGACATCTACCCAGACTGAGGTGATGTCTTATCTGAGGCTTGGAGGATGAGTAGGGGCTAGCTAGGTGAAGAAGGATGGCATCTGGGTCGGTGGGAATTGGGAACCAAAGGGAGGTTAAGTCGGAGGGGACAGCACGAGCAAATGTACAGAAGTATGAGACCAGCAGGGTATGTGGAGGTGGGGAGGGGAACACTTTTACCAGGTCAGTACAAACTAGAGCACAAACAGGGAGGCAGGGAGGATCCAGAGAAGAGTCTGACGACTTGGCTGGTGCAGATCATGAGGACACTTGAGTAGCGGGATAAGGAGCTTTATTCTGTTGCAAATTGGGAACCAACATAGAGTTCTAAGCTGAGGGAAGAGGTGTGTATTGTAGAGTATGGGGTGACATGTTGAGAGCAGTGTATTGGAGAGATCCTACTACAGGGCAATTTGGAAGATAGACTGGAGGGCATTCAGTGATGAGGCTGTGCGACAGTCTAGATGAGAAGTGATAAGGCCTGAACTCGGGTGGTGGGAGTAGAGATAATCTACTGGGGGAGAAAGACAGTGACAACACACTGATAAGTGCTGTGACAGAAGGGAGTGCAGCCACTCATGACCAGTAGGGTTTTAATAATATCAGCATAAACGTGAAGAACCTTCCAGCTGAAGGGACCCTTAAAAATCAGGATGTTCATTTTACAGATGAGAAGACTGAAGCCTAGAGAAAGGACTTGTAGGAGGCCACTCAACGTGTGAGCAGAAGAGCTCTGATTAGAAAAGTCACTCTAGTGTTAATGCCAGTGTTTAAAGCATCATTCCTTAAATGTGCTATTTTATGCCTTGAAATCCTGTGAAGGTTGTAGGGATCATTATCTTTGTCCTACAGATGAGAAAACCAGGCCTCCAGGAGGCTGGCTGATTTGCTGGGGAGGAAACGGTAAAGAGTAGGCATCACCTAAGTAAAGGATCTCTTGCTTCAGTGGCAGACAGACCCTCTGCTCTGGTTCAGCCCCTCAGAAATCAGATCGGTTAGATTCATAGCTGGGGTCTGTGGTTTCCGTTTCTCCACCCAGGCCCAGCTTTCTTTCTGCTGCTTTCTGCCTTGCAGGTCCTCATTTAATGTAACTGAGGCAGCTCAGAGGCAGTTTCTGGCTTGACGGCAAGGCCTGTCATCCCCCTTTTTCTGTTTTCATGGAAGAGGGCGGGCCTGTGTCATCACTGTGTCCCCATTGTCTCTAGCCTGGGTGGCTTTGTTTTGAGGCCCCCGGTATGATACATAAAGAATGAGGTTTGGAGACCGACAGACCTAAGTTTGAATCTTGGCTCTGCCCCAACCAACTGGATGACCTCAGCTAGGTCATTTTACCTTCTCTGAGCTTTAGTTTCCTCATCTGTAAAATGGGATGATGATGCCCATCTCTCAGGATTGACCAAGATCATTTGAATGGCATTCCCTGATATTTGTAGGTGCTCAATAAATAGTCATTTCTGGGGGAAGAAAAGCAATGACATAAGTCATGATTGTGCCAAAACATATGCTCTTATACCTCATTTCATAATCATGATATTACCTAGGATTCTTCAGTTTTTATAGGAGATACGTCATCCAGATCTGGATAGCACATCATTACAATAGGACAACTTGAAGTTTAACAAAACAAAAACATAACAAATCAAAAACAGTCATTTCCTTCTCCTTCATGAAATCTCCCATGGACAATGGACAATGACTTGAAGAATTCAGTGCTCGGCAAAGGTTTGCTTCCTCTGAAAACTGGTGTATTTCCTCCTCCTTAATATGAGGCTGTCATGGCTCATTGTATCTTGCTTTCTGCCTCAGCTACCAGTTAATTTGAAGTACAGCTCTAGCATCTTTGTTGATCTCTTTTTCTGAGCTCTTATTTTCTAGTTCAATTTTTATTCTTTCCTTATCTGTGTTATTAGAGTAAGCCACCTCAAATCCTTTGTGACTCAGGCAGGTATAAATAACTAATGGGTGTAAATAGTTGAATGAATGGAAGGCTGGTGAGGCTGGACTGGTGATGGTGGGGTTTGAAGACGACCAGAGGGTGGTGCAGGCTGGGGCACCTGAGAAGGCATCTGTAATGGATGATTATGATACTGTGAGGAGTCGAGGGGTTAGTTAGGAAAGAGTCGGTCCTTCACTGGCCTGTCTTGCTTCTGCTCTAGAAAGAAGCATGGATTTTGGAGAACAAGACTTCGCATCACCTAGAGTCATCAACCTCCCCATTTTATATGGACCGTGTGGGAGACTGAGGTCCAAAGAAAGAGGAGGGACTTGTTTTGAAAAATTAAATCAAAGCAGTACATATACATAATTTATTTATTTATTTAAAAAATACTTATTTATATAGGCTGCGCCGGGTCTTAGTTGCACCACTTGGGACCTTAGTTGTGGCATGTGGACTTCTTAGTTGCGGCATGCGAACTCTTAGTTGTGGCATGCATGTGGGATCTAGTTCCACGACCAGGGATCAAACCTGGGCCCCCTGCATTGGGAGTGCAGAGTCTTACCCACCGGACCACCAGGGAAGTCCCCGTATACATAATTTTAAAAGGGCCAATAGTACACAAGGACATGCATACTAATAAGCCAATGTCTCCCTGCCCCCCACTTCCCAGCCCCCAGAGGTGACCACTTTTACCACTGAGGCTTTCTGGTGGTGACTTCATTTCTCCAAATAAACATCCTTTGTTGGTTATTTCTTCATTATCAACTTTAAACATCATCTATTGACTTCTTTCTACTATGACAAGTGAGAATTTAGCTTATTTACAACACCTGACTCTTTTTTCCCCCTTCCAAACTTTAATAATTATATTTTACTATTTTGGTTCCTCTATTAGTTACCTTTGTAACTTTGCTAGATACTACTTAGACTGTAATTTCTTATTCCATCAATTTTCCACAGTATCTCTTGACCACTCAGTTTGTAAGATATAGTTATTAGTGCCCCATCCTTCCCTCCATCTCTCCTCCACCTTTCCACCTCCCACTTTCTGTGTTCTGTACTTTTGCATCCAGCAAGGTTGACTACATTTGCATTCTGTTATGTAACAATAATCGGGTCTTCGGTGCTTTTCTGGACAGATTGACTTTAAAAGTTGACCACCAATACGTGGTGTTTATGTGATTATGACTATGTCATATTATTAATTTCAGGACTAAATAGTGTACTATAATTACACCTCACTTCCCACAGGTCCACTGTCCCAACCTCTGTACTCCCAGGAAAATTTTCCTAGCATCAAGATCAAATGAATTTTCGTTTCTTATGCTCTACGAATTGCTCAAAGTCATGCCACTTTTTACTTTGTTTCATATTTGGATCAGGACTTTCCACCTTATCGATCTATTTATTTATTTATTTATTTATGTACTTACTTAAACTTACTGTTGTGTGGTGTTACTTGAAACCACAGGATAATCATAGCACATCTTCTGGGGACATTTTATTTGAAGATTTTTTAGGAGGGGGATTTTTTTTAAAACTTCATACTGAAATATGTATACAGAAAAGTGCTCATATCACATGGTCAAGTTTCCACAAGCCAAACACACCTATAAAACCAACACTCACCTCAAGGTCTGTTTTTCATTCACCCTACCCAGTACTCAGTGAGCCCTTTCAACTTGATGCACCTTGTCTTTTCTTACATAATTTCTTTGGTAGTTTCCTGCCCTTCATTTTCTCTGTTTTCTCTTTCTGGAATGTCTATTAGTTGGATGTTGAACTTCCTGGATTGATCCTCTAGGCTGCTCACCTTTTCTCTCATATTTTCTATTTTATAGTTTGTGAATGAGTTGATACAAAGTGAGATGTCTGTATATCCAGCTGACTTGTCCACTCACTGGCTTTATTTTAGGTGAGCCGCCGGGGAGCTGGCAGTTGTAATGGGTGCCCCCCAAATGCCAGAATGAAAAGCACTTTATTCTGGGAGCACCAACATGCCACTAGGTGCCCTGAGTAATCCCAGATAGTTTAATTCCTTTGATATTTTGCCTAGGGATGAAAGCCAGGCAGCTTGTGTTTTGGATCTGGGAGTTTCAGATTATCAGTTTATCCCCCTGTTTTCAGCCCCTGATTGCTCCTACCCTCCCCTGTACCTACCATCTTCAAGTCTGGACTCTCTCTGGGCCTCTGCTGGCCTGACTGGCTCCCTCTCCAGCTGCAACCCCCTGAGTGGCGTTGCTGGCTCTCCTTCAACTGTGAACACTCTTCTCTTTGCTTTGGCTCCCAGAAATTTGTTGAAATCTCTCACCCATTGATATCACCCTCTCCTATCCTCTTCACTGTTATGATTTCTTACCTTATTTTATTCCTTCACATTCTTTTCAGCAGGGTCCTGACAGAAGAGAGAGATAAAGATTTATGCTCTTGAGGTCCAAACTAAGGCTAAAGCTACTTTAAAAAAATGGTTGTTTTGCTTTCTCAATCCAGATTGAAAATGGAAATTATTAGTCAACCCCCAAAATACCCAACCCTGTATGGCCCCATTTTGGCATGTGTTGCCTCTGGCTCCAGCCCTGTCATGAGCCTTCCTGTGGCAGCCTCCTGAGCACCCCTTTTCCTCAACCTCTGCCATCTAGACCACGCAATCAAGAGAGCCCTCAGCTGAGGGACTGGAGACCTGGGTTCTGACCCCCACCCTGCCACTGCCTTCCTCTGAACCCCCGGGCTAGTCCCTCCACCTCTCAGGGTGCCCTCACTGTGACTTGAGAGGGTCTGGGTCTGCCGTGAGCTGTGCTTTGGCAGGATTGGGTGGGTGCTTGGAGAACAGCCTGGCCTCCTTTGCTTAGGCAGTGGGAGCAGGTGGGCCAGAGATGGGCCCCAAGCACACAGGAGGGGGCTTTGAGGCTGAGCTGAGGCTTCTGCAATAGCAGGCTGCTCTTGCTGCTTCCCCTTCCGCCCACTCTCTCTGCCATCATGGCTGAACCTCCATCCTTCTGCCGTCAGCAGAGGGAAGCAAGAAGGGAGGGCTGGAGAGCCAGTTCCATTTTCCTTCTCTCTCTCTCTCTCTTTTTGTGATAGTGCTGAGCTGCTTTGGGCTGCAGTACCTGTGCCTAACCCCACCTTCCCTTTTTGGTGCCCTGCCTTCCATCCTTGAATGATTGTCTTTTCCAGAGGCACCCCCTGAATGCTCATGGTGTGGAGGGGAGATTGGAGCCAGGTGAGGGAGAGAGGCCAAGCTGTGGGAGATGAAGTGCTGCCTAGCTCTGGCATGACAGAAGGAAGCCACAGCTGTAGCAGTGAAAAGCATTGGCTTTGGAATCATACAAACCTAGACTTGAGTCTCGGCTCCACTACTTATTGGCCGTGTGACTCTAGGTAAATCACGTTGCTACTCTGAGCCCGAGTTCTCACATCTATACAATGAGAAGACTAATAATGACCTTGCACAGCTGTTATGAAGAAAACACAAGTCCTGGACCATTGTAGGTGCTTAATAATCACTTTATTCTTTTTGGATTATTAGAAGGCAGAAATGCTAAGGACCAAATAAAGCTCGCTTTAGTGATTGAAAGGGGTGGGAGTTTAGGAAGGCAGCATTTGACCTTGTCACTGCTTGGTTCAAGACCCCCAGGGGCTTCCTGGCAATTATACAGTGAGGTTCACACTCTTGCCTGGTGTTCAATGCTGTTTTTGTTGTAGTCTCTGCCTGTATTTCTTTTCTTTAAAATAAAAATGTGAAGTGATACTTGCCTCTTTATTTTCTGAAAAAGAGATTTGAAAAGTGATAGACAGATATTTCCTCTGATGCAGCAATCTTTATCATCATCATCATCGTCATTGTCATCCCAGGACTTTTCAATGAGTAGTGGTAATAAAGGACTAGAGGAAGAGTAATCATCAACAGAAAGATAACTAGCAACTGAAACCACCATGGGCTTTCATTTTGTTTCCCTACCACGATCTTGGCCTGTGGATCATGTGGATCCATTCAATGCCATGTGAAAAATGCTGAACATTGTTACATTATCCAACAGGGTTTCTGATTTGTCCTGTGGTTCATCTAGTTTTTCTTCTCTTTAATTAACCTTATAAGATTTTCTTGCATGTCACTATTACCTCATCCACATGACTTCTATACTTGCCTATTTGTCATTTCTAGGTCTGATTCTTGGCTCAGATGGCCCCTTAGAAAGGAGTCTTCCCTCCACCTGAATTATCTTTCAAAAGGTTTTAACTTTGGCCTTTCACATCATCATGGTTTAGGTGGCAGTTGAACTTGGGAGGCATCTTTGCCTCTCCCCTCGTGCTTTTCCACTTCCTGGCTGTCACAAGTTGGTTTTCACACCACCTGTGGTCTAGGGAAGCTCTCGCATGCTCCTTTGGGTCAGGCCACAGCCCCGCTCACCTTTCAATTAAATTTAGTTTTTATTTATTTATTTTTTATTGGGGTATAGTTGTTTTACAATGTGTTAATTTCTACTGTACAGCGAAGTGGAGTTCCCTGTGCTATACAGCAGGTTCTTATTAGTTATGTATTTTATACATATTATACATATTAGTCCATCCAAATCTCCCAATTCATCCCCCTGCCCCCCCGCCCTCCCCCCTCCCGCTTTCCCCCCTCATCTTTCTAGCCACTCTGTTCCCTTCCTGACCTGCATTCAAGTTGTACTGAAGTATCTAGGATACCCTCGGCAAAGTGGACTTCTTTATGGGTCCATGCCTATATTCTGGCTGTTCTCTTGGCCAAGAATACCTTTTACCCCTGTCTACATGGCAGATATCTACTCGACTGTTGAGGAACATCTTCAGTCTCTCACTGATACAGGCACTTGGAAACAGTGAACAAAACAGACCTCTCTCCTGCTGAGCTGACATTCTAGTGTGTGAATGTAGGAGGTGGGGAAAGAAAAGAAACAAATAAACAAGAAGATACAAAAATATGTCAAATAGTGGTAAGTGCTATGGAGAAAAATAAAGCTGGGCAGGAGGATGGGAGTGCAGAAGTCTGGTCAACCCTACCGTAGCCAATATTTGCACGCCCATTAATAAAAGCAGCTTTTTCTCATTTAAGCATTTTCTAATGTTATTACATACTCATTACAACCATAATCCTTCCAACAACTTTATCAGGTTAGTGCTATTATTTTCTTTATCATATTGGTGAGCAAACTGTGCCTTAGAGATGTAAATCACATAGTTAGGAGGGGCAGAGCTGGGATTCAAACCTGGGCCTGTCTGACCCAAAGCCTGTGCTCATGACCTCTAAGCCATTGTGCCCCCAGCAAGCCTCACAACAACTCTCTGAGACTGGAATTATTATACCTATTTTATAGTTGGGGAAGCTGAGGTTCAGAGAGAGGAATGGACTCATCCATGGTTGCACAGCAAATAAATGGATTTGAACCTAGATCTGTCTAACATTCAAGATAGGCCCTTCTACCAATCTTGAGGCCTAGGGACCTATGGACCTGCCTGCCTCTATGTTTGTGCAGCCCATGCAAGGTACCAGTTGAGGCCATTGGCCCTTCCCTCTTCTCTTCCCACCTGTAGTTCATATGGAGCCTTGAGATGTGTATCGATACCCCATCCCACATCCAAACCCTGTCTATTTTCCCTTCCCATTGACCACCCACTGGGCCTAGCAGATGGACCTGGATAATAAGACCACAGAATTCCTGCAAGTAAGCTCAAGAAATATGGACAGAGAATTCTGGGTTCCAGGTACCTGAGTGCAGTCTAGAAGGGAGAGGGCCAGAGATCCTGATGGACATATTCTCTTGGCCCCACAGACCTTTTACCTCACAGAGAGAGGCCTCTGAAGTGAGATGTCCAGTGTAGGGTAAACCTTCTATCTCCCAGTACAGCCTATGATATTGCAATTTGTAAAAAGCTGGGCTCTGTGATCCTCCTCCTTTGGCTTCCTGAACTAGGTCCTGCTTTGCAGTGGGGGTGGGGGCTGCAGTGGGGCTGTTGTTCCACGGGCCTGGGCCTTCCAGGTCTCTGGCCAGTGAAGAACGGAGCCTTCCCAGCAAGTGCCGCTAGAAGTGTACACAGACCCTTGGGTCCCCTTCACAATATTTTGTTCATAAGTATCTCAGGATACTTCATTTCTTAGGAAATTTTTTAAAGTATACACTTGATGCATTCTTCCATTCGAAAATTTATGAAAACTTAGAAAAGTAGAGGAGAAAAACATTACCCATAATTACAACACACAGAGGCAGCTATTCTGAACATTTGATGTATTTCCCTGTTCTCTGCATTCTTTTCATCTGATTGAAATAATACAGCACATACAATTTTTTCTTGCTTTGTTCGTTTGAACATTTCCCCATGTAATTGCATATTCTTCAGAAGCATCATTTTTAATGGCAACTGATATACCATAATGTACTTAACCATCCTCTCAGCATGCTGGGCCTATTTTTTTCACTGGTTTTTATTTATTTGTTTGTTTGTTTGTTTATTTATTTATGGCTGCGCTGAGTCTCTGCTGCTGCCTGCGGGCTTTCTGTAGTTGCAGCAAGCGGGGCCACTGTTCATTGTGGTGCACAGGCTTCTCATTGCGGCGGCTTCTCCTGTTGCTGAGCCTGGGCTCTAGGCACACAGGCCTCAGTAGTTGTGGCACGCGGGCTCAGTAGTTGTGGCTCGCGGGCTGTAGAGCGCAGGCTCAGTAGTTGTGGCGCATGGGCTTAGTTGCTCCACAGCATGTGGGATCTTCCCAGACCAGGGCTCAAACCTGTGTCCCCTGCATTGGCAGGTGGATTCTTAACCACTGTGCCACCAGGGAAGTCCTTCACAGGTTTAAATCATGCTGCAGTAGGCATCTTTGTACATACAGCTTTTAGGGAACTTAGAGCTTTTAGGGAACTGGCCTTGTATAAGAACAATTGTATTCCACTTATTTCCTTTTCTAGATGGTCCCTCTGGCTGGGTCTGATTCATACGTATAGTCATTCATTTATTCATTCAATCCATCATCACATTTTTATTTTTATTTTTTTGCGGTACGCGGGCCTCTCACTGCTGTGGCCTCTCCCGTTGCGGAGCACAGGCTCCGGATGCGCAGGCTCAGCGGCCATGGCTCACGGGCCCAGCCGCTCCGCAGTATGTGGGATCTTCCCGGACTGGGGCACGAACCCGTGTCCCCTGCATCGGCAGGCGGACTCTCAACCACTGCACCACCAGGGAAGCCCATTATCACATATTTACTCTGTACCCCTGTGGACCAGACCTTGGGAACTGGGGGCACAGGCATGACTAAGACATGGCCCCAGACTGCCTGGAGGTCTCAGTCTGCAGAGAGAATCAGGCATGGAAACGGACACTTTCAAAACAGTTTGATCAGAGCTGTGATGGAGGCAAGAAAAGGATCCTGTGGGAGAACAGAGGAGGGGCTCCTCATCCAACTTAGGGACATTAAGATAAGCTTCCTGGAGGAGGTCTTGCCTAAATGAGTCACGGAGGATGAATAAGAGTTGGCTGGAATACGAAGGGGAACTTCCTGCTAAACACAACTAATTGAGTAAACTTATTTATCTCTGCTGCTTCCCCAAATCCCACTGAAATATGAGTAAAGGAATAAAAAAGGTAGAAACACAAGGTCTGGGGTGCTGACCAGAAGTAAACTATTCCACCCAGCAAGCCCCAGAAATGCTTGGGAATCAGAGGTACCGTGAAGCACAGAAGGCAGGATGAGGCATGGAACTGCAGAAAGCAAGGAGAATATTGAAAGTCTGTGAACAGACCCTCTTGGCCCCTCCCCGACCCCTTTCAGTCGGGACACCCCTCCCCAGCTCCATCTCTATAGATGGAGGGTGATTCTTTGGAGAAATTGAAGTTAGGAGCCTCCAGGCTTGGGGACATCAGGCACAGTGGAGGATGGGGGTGAAACAGGGCTGCAAGCAAAGGGATCTGTACCCTAAAGCAGTGGAACCCCAGCCTCCTTCCACTTGCCTACTTCCAGAAGACCAAAGTCAGGAGCACATGAGACAGAAAAAGATTCTTCTCTGGGGAAACTGAAAGGCCCCAGACAGAGGCCTCCAAAAGATGACATGTGGGAGTTCTCCAACAAAAGAACAGGCTCTCAGCCCATAAACTCTGTAGTGAAGCCCATCACCTGGCCAGCTCCATCTACACACAGAGCTTCCCGTCATGGGAACTGATCGCCAGGGCTCACCAGCCAAGGACTCTTAAGGTAGGTATATTTCATTTTATGTAAATTAAACCTCAGTGGAACTGGCATTAAAATAAAAACAAGCCTTAGGTAGCCAGAGATGATCAGATAGTACAAGGGTACTTGAGGAAGCCCATCAACCTGCAAGAATGACCCAAAAAGCAAACAAACAAACAAACCAAAAAACTTGGAAGGAACAGAGGTAATGAAGGGAGGGGAAGAAACCTGGGAAATTTAAGATAGTGAGAGCCAACATAAAGATTTCAAGAGAAGGATTAGAAAATAAAAGTTGAGGAAATATCCTAGGAAGCAGAATAACAAGGCAAAGAGATGGACAACAGAAGAGAAAAGATGAGAACACGGGAGGATCAGTTGAGGAACTGCAACATCCAACAATAGGAGTTCCAGAAATAGAGAATGGAGGAAACAGCAGAAAGGAAAGGATCAAAGACGTAATACAAGAACAAGTCCCAGAACTAAAGGAATGAATATCCCACCGAGTAACCAGCAACATAAATGATTAAAAAAAAACCCCACCAAGGTATGCCACAGCACAATTTCAGAATACCAGGGATAAAGAGAGGATCCTAAAAGCTTCCAGAAGAAAAATATATCATGTACAAAGGATCAGGGAAAAGAATGGCATTGGACTGCTCAACAGCAGCACTGGAAGCTAGGAGGCAATGGAGCAGTGTTCTCAAAATTCTGACAGACCATAATTTCCAACCTAGAAGCCTATACTCAGTTGAATTATCAATCAAGGGTGAGGGTGCAACAGAGACATCTTCAGACAAAGGAGAGCTAAAGATTTTATGTCCTAGGCCTCCTTTCTCAGGAAGCACTGGAGAATGTGCTCCAGCAAAATGCAGGCATAAACTCAGAAAAAAGGCCAAGGAATCCAGGAAACAGGAAATTAACACAGAAGAGAGGTGAAGGGAATCCCAGAGTGATGGAGAAGGGAGCAGATATACAGGCAACCTTGTGCAGGCCTGGAGAGCAACCAGTCTGGATTGCAGCGAGAATGATGTCTCAAAGGAAAAAAAAAAATCTGATGGATTACCTGATGTGTCAGAACACATTGAGAAGAGAAATGCACTACTCACAGAGTTTGGGGAGAATTGATCATATACACGAAGAAAACTAAGCAAGCCAAAAGAAAATGTAATTATAGCAAATGATTTACTCACTGTTAGTATCAATGCAGTCATAATAATGTAAGCCACCAATATTGATTTAATCAAAACTTTGTGCTATAACTACAGTGATAGAATGGGAAGGAAGGACAGTGCACCCACATAAGAGCTGGGGGCTAGAGGCGGTTGTGTGTGTTAGGGAGCCCCTGCACGGTAGAAATTCAGTACATGATATACAGAACTAAAAAAAGTAAATCAAGAAATAGAAGTACGCATGTGTTCCTTAGAAATGAGGAGGTAAATACCCTAAAAAGTAGTTAAAAGACTTGAAAACAGTTTGTCTCCGAGAGTGGGAGTTGGGGGTGAGGAGGGGTAGAGTGGGGAATTTGTGTGTTTTGTTTTGTTTTAATCCTTGCAGTACTATGTGACTTGAAAATCTATATGCATGTATTACTTTGGTTAAAAAAAATGTTTAAAGGGCACACACACACACACACACAAATGCCAAAAATGGATTAGCAATATAAGCGTATATTTTAGAAATGTGAAAGTAAACTCAGAAAAAGGTAGCTAAGAGGGTTGAAAAGGAAACTTATTTTTAAGATCCTTTCAGAATTTGACTTTTTAAACTAGTTTACATATCACTTTAATAAAATTTAAAATAATTTTTAAAAACATAAAGGGGAGCAAGAGTGTTCCAGGGAACAAATACCAGATGTTCTAAGAAAGTAGATGGGAGGGCGGAGTAAGATTTAGAGCTTTGGAGAGTTTGGGCTTGACTGGCACGGAAGTTTGTGGGAAAATCGTCTGTGGGAAAACTATCAGTGAGAAAATTATTGAATGTTTGAAGCAGCAGAACCACATCAACTGATTTGTGTTTGAGAGATGTTCCTTTAGCAGCCAGTGAGAGAAGGTGGTTGCCCACTGAAGAGACTTGCAGTTAGACAAGTTAATGTTTGGGAGATCAGTTGCCTGGCTGCCCCGGGGCTGGTTCTCAGCTTTTAGAGAGACTTGTATGATCCCTGGGCCAGGGTACCCACCTCTTTCTCCTCAGGACACTTCTAGGAGGAGCCCTGTACACAGCAGCTCTTCAAGTCTCCTTTAAAAAATGTACTTCTGTTCGTGTCCAATCTCCTTTCTGTTGGACACCTGATTTTGTAGACATGTTGCTCAAATGCTGGCTTGAGAAAGTCTCTCTTTCTCAGGTAACTTTGCATATCTCGTTTCTGATGCATTTTTTGTTTCTTAGTTTAGGTCTCAGAGGACAACCTTATTTATCCAATTCCAGGTTCTTGGGAGAGAGGAACCTTATTGTGTTCCCAGGCACTGTTTATAGATAGCTTGGAGGGTCAAAATGAGAGGCAGGGAATCCAGTCAGGAGGTGAGAGCAGAAACCCCAGTATGGCAACTCAAAGGCTTATATTCTTTTGAGTTATTCTGCCCTGCTGTCGCCATAAGTCCCCCAAAGGTTCAAGAACTGTCGATATTTTGCCATTTATTCTCCCATCTGCCAGATTGCCCCTTGTACCTGGAAGCAGGAACGTCAGAATCCTTGGTCTCATTACATGCCTGCGTTTTTGGTTCAGAAAATATGGTCACTATACTCATAGGCTTCAATCAGTTACTGCTTATTGAGCATTACTCTTGAGGATGGGAATTGGCATAGACAAGCCTTTTGAGAACCCTGGGGTCTGAAGTGGCCTTCCATTGGGAGAAAGCCATAGGAGTAGCAGGAGAAATCCATCTCCTTTCCTGACATGGATTGATAAAGGGAGGTCTGGTACCCTGGGTCTTTGTTTCTACCCATAGGTAGCTGAACCCAATTGATAAAAGAGAGAAACTTTGGGATTCCGAAGAAACTAAGTATCTTAGGGCCTGAAGATTGGAACTCAACTAACACAGCCCCCTTGTTTTATAGATGACGAACCAAGGTGATTTCTCCAATTCTATGCTGCCAGTTAGGGAATGAGCCATAATAGAGCCCAGCATTCTTTCTACGTCTGTGCTACCTCACAAAAGAATGGCGGTCCAGCTTCATGGAGTAAGGGGTGGATAGACCATTGGGCTGGGCATTAGTCCTGAAGGATAGCGCAGTGTTAATGATGATGGTTCTCTAGATGTAAATAACAATTTGTATACTAAACGCATAAGAGCCTGTAAACCCCTGAGGTGGCATGCACCCCCGCATTGAGGGTCATAAGATGCCATATACCCTTGAACTAGTAAGAATCAGTCCACAGTGAGGAGAGCTGGCTAATTCACTCTGCCTCATGGCGTGGAGCTCTTTTGCTCCCCGTAGCTGCCATCTTGAGGACTGTAACATCATACAGAAGTGCTTTTAGAGCAGAGGTACATATCTGGTAATCTCTCCTAAGAAAGAGCCTGTCAGGAAGTGCCTGTTCTGACTTTGGGGGACGAGGATAAGGGAACTCACCTTAACGATGCGTAAGTGCCCAGGACTGAGCTGCTGGTGCAGTGGAGCGTGGTGGTAAGAGCACAAGCTGTGGGGTCCAGGCCAAGCTTTGCCCCTACTTGTGTGCCGTGGGGCAAATCATTTCAACTTCTCTGAGTCTCAGTTTCATCATCTTAAAATTGCGTGAGTAATTCCCACTTTGCAGGATCAAAGGAGGTCATGTACCAAAAGAGCCTGCCTCCCTGCCTGGTACATAGTAGGTGCCCCGTGATTGTTCACATGCCAGTGGAGACGATTATATATGTGGCTTATGCTCTGAAGTATAATAGATTGAGGCAAGGGGCCAGTCTGTGAGCAACTTGAGGGTTTATATTCCTGAGTTGGGGCCTGGTATATAGTAGATTGAATACGTGTGTGCTGGGGGTTTTGGGGTGGGGTGGCGAGGAGACCAGCCTGCCTGGAGCAGAGGGTTTGTGTTACGGAGAAAGGCTGAGGGGCTTAACTTCCATTCTGTTGACAGTTGGGGAGTCATTGAATTAAGCCCATCTGATCTGGTACCTGCGAATAATTGAGCCAGGCCTGAGAAGAAATCTTGTTGCTGCAGAGTGAGATGGAAAGTTTTAATAAATGTGAAAAGGTGCTCTGTGGCCCTGCTCCTCTGTCCCTTTAGGGGGCTGCAAAGGCTAACGATTGGACCCACTGTTGTCCACTATGCCAGGCTGAACCTCACGGCCACCCCACCCTCCTGCCCCCCTCCCCTCCCCTGTCATGTCATTTTACAAGTGAGAAAGCTGAGGCTGGACATCGGGGAGTGCCTTCCCTAGGAGTATATGGCTAGTAAGTAGCAGAACTGGAAGCACTGGCCTCACCCACTGCCTGCGCTCTTGCACCCAGATGCTTGCCTGCCCCACCTGGCCGGTGGGTGCTCCATTCACTCTTCCAACAAATACTCACTCTCCCCTCCCCGCGTGTCCCTCTCACTTTGCAATCAGCATAGACGACTCTCCCCCCACTCAGGTCCCCTCACTAAGGTCGCTTCTTGGTTCTGTCACCTGAGGACAGAGCCTGTGATGTGTTCATCTCTGTCTCCTCTGAAGTCTGCAGTGGGAGTGGGGGTGGGGGAGGGAGGGGAGCAAAGGAGGAAGAAGAGGACAGAGGGGACAGGGAAGCCACTTCACACACTCTCCCCGCTTCTTCCAAGTGGCCTGGTCCTTCTTCCTCCCTTTCCCCACCCCCAAGGACAGTTACACTGTTCCTCCCTACACACACACACACACACACACACACACACACACACACACACACTCTTTTAGGGAGGAACAGCCGGAGGGGGTGTGGGTCGGGTTTCACTCATTCTCTCAGTCCCCTCAAAGCTGTCCCCAGTGCCACTCTCTTCTCTTGCCCTTCCTTTGCCTCTGAGGGGGCCTCACAATGAAGAAGGCAGACCAATGTAGTAGAAAGGAGCCCAGCAGCTGACTCACTCACCCCTCTCAGCCTCATTCTTGTCATCCAGAAAATAAGCAGGTTGGACCAGGCAATTGGCAAAGCCTTTTCTATGTTGTTAATAATACCTGGCATTTGTCTGCTGGGCTGCAAAGGGCTTAATCATCCCAACAGCCCTGCAAGGATTGGCCTCGTGTTACAAGTGAGGAGACTGAGGCTCAGATTCCAAGCAGGGAGGTGATTTGCCCAGGTCACAGAGCTGGTAAGTGGCGGAACCAGTATCTGAGGCTTGGTCTCTCTGTGTTTAAACCTCCGGCTCTGCCCCTGGCCACAGCTGCAGGCTGCCTCTCAGCCACTCGGAGGAAGGCTCTTCACCGTGACCCACTAGGCTAGAACATGGTTGGTTCCTGGCACCTCCTCGACCTCACCTCCAACCATTCTTCCCCTCACTCATCCCACCCCTGCCACACTGTCCTCCTCCGTGTCCCAACAACTGGCCAGGCCCTCCGCCACCTCATGGCCTATGCACTGGCCATTCTCTCTGCACGAAATGCCCTACCCTTCATTTTCATGATGCGTGTGCTAGGTCTCAGGGCCGCTGCATAGGGCAGAGGGAGGAGAGGAGGAGAGGGCCTATGCTGACTGTTGGGTTTTTTTCTCTGTTTCTCTTTCAGATCTGATGGTGAGAATTCCAGAACAGTCAGGTCAGTACCTCTTTCTTTAGTAGTGCTTGGGAGTTGGGGCAGGGACTGGGGTGGGGGCCTCGGGCTTGTCACTTCGGGATCCATGGGAGGGGCGGGGGCCAACTCCAGGGGTTTTGTCCCACTGGTATTAGGGGTGGGGAGGGGGCAAGCGTAGGGAGGGGGTTGAAAACTCTTCCTTAGTCTTTCTGACCCTAGCTGATTTGGGGGCTCGGCTGAACACTGGAGGGGCTCATGGGAGCTACCTAGATGGGAAAGCTGACCTGCAGAAAGGTCAGCTCTGGACCCAGGACCTTCTCCCCCTCCCCTCCCGGGAGAAGGGGACACAATAGAAATGGGGCTTCCCTGGTCTGGCGTTTGTGCTCCACCCTGACCTGCACTAGCCCTGAGTAGTGTGGTTTGGATGAACTTTTGATGTGACACATTCCAGTCATTAGAAATATACCTTATATTTAAGTGTAACAAGTGCCCTTTTTTTTTTTTTTTGCATGCTTGGTGAAAAAGGTTTACAAGCATCAATCAGTAAGTTTTCAGGGTGTGATCAATCTGCCATTTGGGGGTAAAACTGGGGTTAGGGACAAGGACTATTAGTGCATTTCCCAGGCCTTAACCCAACAGAAGCTTCGTGAAAACACAAGTGTCAAGGATAGGGACTATGTGGGAATGATGAGGGGCTCAGGGTAGGGTCCAGTCAGAGAGCATCCAGGCCAGGGGTGATGCAGTGGGCCTCTGAAATGAGATGGGTCCAGGCAGCAGAGTCATGAAATGGGCTCACTCGGTTCCAGCCAGGGCTTGCAACTAACATATATAACACCTATGTGAAGAGTAGAACCCACTGCGTGGATCAGTTGGAGGAATGTTCCCTTTCCACAGGGCTCCTGCAGCCCCTCACCAGGGTTCCTGGCTCAGTGAGTAGAGCACAGGTTGAACTTCAGCCGCGACTCATGCCCTCTTGGCTGTGAACCCTTGTGCAAGGCACTGCTTGTCCAACCATATGCAGCAGCCCAGGTCCTGTCATCCAGGCAGTGGATATGGGAGAGGGGCAGAGGATCCCAGCAGCCAGACGGAGATGCGTAATGAGACACGCTGTGTCCTTGCATCCCAGGCAGGGGGATGGGATGAGCACACTGGTGCCCTGGGCCACGGTAGGGCTGTGGGATGGGAGCACACTTCGGCCAGCAGGAAAACAGGGGAAGTGTGATAGATACAGTCAGGCCTAGTGTCCAGGCAAGGGGTATATGACGAGATGCAGTTAGTCCTGGCATGCAGCCAAGGAGTATGGCCTGGGCACAGCCTGTCCTAGCATTTAGGAAGGCACTGGTCTAGCAAAGGACACTGATCCCAGTGCCCCACTGTGGGTTTGGAGAAAGACAGCTTGGGCTGACTCCGAGCACAGGCCCCCAGGCATCCCCGTTGATATGCCTGCGACTTGTCAAGGAACACGACTGAAGGCATCTCTAGCTCTTCCTGGCAGGGGAGTTCCTAGGACCTATAGCTCAGGGTTTTAATAGTTATTATAATCATAAATCATATGATGATGTACATTGGGCCTTTACAACTTACAGAAGTTGTCAGGGACTTTCTTTTGTTTGATCCTCCCAGTGACACTGTAGGTGGAACCTGGGCTGCCCTTATCATTATTTTACAGTTGAGGAAACTGAGGCTCAGGCTGGTTATGGGTTTTGCCCACAGCCGTGCAACTTATTTATGGCTGAGCCAGGATTCAAACCCAGGTCTGCCTGGCACCAAGCCCAGAGCCCTGCCCATGCCATCCCTGCAGGAACTTTCGACAGCCTTGCAGATAATAATAATCATCCTCATCCTCATGCTAATATTAGTAATCATAGCAGTTATCATTTGCTCCTCACATACTAAGAACTCTGAATGTGATCTTATTTAATGCTCACAACAGCCCTATTAGGCATGGATTGGGATCCCTGATTTACACATGAGGAAAATGAGGTTCCACAGAGGGTCAGTGCCTTGCCCAAGGAAATAAGAGCAATGGGGCAGGGTGGCATCACTCTGACTCATACCCTGGGCTGTCTGCTACCAAAGCTGGTATTTGTTTTACTGAGATGTACTTCCCGACATCCACCCTGGACCTACAGTCAAGGAGGCTACAGGGACCTTGCAGACTCGGCAACTGTGGAAGCAAGGGTCAAACTTGGACTGTGGAAGGGGCCTAAAATCTTGCAAATATGGTGGGAAGATCCTTTAACTTGGAACCAGAGCTGGGTGGGGTCATCTGAGGATGCTGTCAGGACCCGCATGTGAATTCTTGAGCTCACTTCAGTTAGGGGTCAGGGAGAGCTTCCTGGAGAAGGTGGTGTCTGAGCTGGGTCATGGAGGAATGACACACAGACTGTGTAAGGAGGGCATCCCTGTAAATGAAGCCAGCAGGCATCGGAGGTGAGGGGGGCTGGGTGGGGGCAGTTAGTCGGGCTAAAACAGTTCTGGGCAGGAAAGGAGCAAGTGTTAAAGTTCAGAACTGGTCTGGTCAGGACTGGGTCACAGACACCTTCTGTCATCAGTGGGAGCCGGGGGAGGCTGGAGGAGAGAAGGTGGGGCTCTGCAGCACAGAAAGGGCAGCAACTGGATCTGGGCAAAGGGTTCCATTTATGGCCAGGTCGCTTTCTAGTTATGTGACTTTGAAAAGATCTTTTTCCCCCCTGGAGCCCCAGGGTTGTCATCTAATAAACATTGTGTGTGTGGAGGGGAAAGTTTAGGAGGGTAGAAGGAACACGAAGGAAAGGAGCTAGACTTCGGCTGTTGTGGAAGTGGAATGGGAAGGAATGAGCAGGGTCGGTGGATTGAAACCCCCCCGTAGCAGGGCCCAGGCATGAGGGCTTCCAGGTATGGGGTGCCAGAGGAAGTGTGGAGTCTAATTAGAGCTGAACAGCTGGTGTTGCTAAAGGGCTGTGGGCAGAGGAAGGTGCCTGGACTTCCTGTAGATCCATGAGAAGTTGTCAGACCTACAGGCGCCTTAAATCCAGGTCCAGGAAGGGACTGGCGATGGCTCAAGATCACAAATTCGCTCTCAGCAGAGCCTGCTTCATAGCTGTGTGTTGTTAGCAAAGTCACTTGGCTTCTCTGATCCTTACTTTCCTCATCTGTAAAATGAGGTCAATAATTCTGACTTCTTTGGGTTGATGAGAGAACTTAAAGCAATGCTCAGCATGAAATGGTGGCTCAACATATTGTAGTGCCCTCCACCATCCCCTAACCCATTGCATTGTCATTTATGGGGCAGTCAAGCTTGAGATATGTGGAGAGGTGCAGAACTTGAAAACAGAGGGGCAGGAGGGGCTGATACCTCCGCCACCAGAAGAGGAGGGAGCCCAGGCCTAGAGGTGCTGCCGCTGCAGTGAGAGTCTGACTGGAACTTGGGGGCCCTGGGGACCAGGCCGGGGTTGACAGGCACGCAAGGATGAGAGCCAGAGGAGGTGGCCTGTTGCTAGGGAAGGAGGGAGGAGGTGGGGGAGCTGCTGACACCCGCAGAGCCAGGGACGTCCCCATGGCAACAGGAGCCGCTGCTGTTGGGAGGAGAAGTGGGAGGAGGAACCAACGCTGGCTCTGTTCCCAGAGGAGGCCTCCCACTCTGGGCCTCAGTGCCCCCATCTGTCCAACGGGAGTTTGGATTAGGTAATCTCTAAGATTCTCTCTTGTTTTGACCTCCTGGCAATCTGGGGTAGCTGAGACCTCACAGACCTTCCGTGGCTCCCCCATCCACATGTCCAAGACACAGCCAGTCCCCAGAGCTGCCCCAGCTGCTTCCAAATCTTCCCCGTGCTGCCTCCTGTTCACCGCAGCCTGGTTGCCTGCCCTGCCCAGCTCTCTGTTCCCACCACTTCCTTTTCCTGGAACCTTGTCACTTACCGCCTGCTGAATGCTCTCTGGCTCTGGTGGGTCCAACTCCAGCCCTGCACACTCTGGGGTGCCTTCCCTGGCTGCCTGAGTCCATCCTGACTGCTTCCTCGCTCCTGGGCTTCTTTGGCCCCACAGGTCTGCGCTCCTCCTGCTATCCTTAGTAATCGCTGCTGCAGTGCATGGAGCCACTTCTGAGAGCTGGGCTCCCCTTGACAGGCTCAAATCATTACAGTAAATTTATGGTGTCATATTGTGAATCCCCATTTTACATATGAGCCAATGCTCTGAGAGCTTATGTGGCTTGTCTGAGTTCCCCCGGGGTCCTATGTGGTGGAGCCAGGCTTGGAACTCAGCTCTGTATAATTGCTGCTACCCTAGGCCTGAGACAGAGCATAATTTATCAGCGGCAGCAGCACTTACTGGGTGATAGCTAAAGCCCATATATGCTGGCCACCATGCTGGGCACTTTACCTGTGTTTTCTCACTTCATCTTCACAATAATCCTATAGAGTATATATTCTAGTCACTTTACAGGTGAGGAAACTGAGGCTTTCAGAGTTAAAATAATTTACCCCCTCCCCGCCATAGAACTCAGATCGGAATCCAGACCATCAGAGTTGCGGTCACCATGCTATACCGGGGTTAACCCAGTTGTATTCCAGAAGCACGAACAGAGCATTCCCTATGTGCCAGGCCTGTGTTGGGTGATCCATGGGGGAGATGGAAGCGGGCTACAGACACAGATGAGCCAGCTCTGGCAAGCCCAAATGGGAGTGTGTTGATGAGGAGAAGCCAGTTGTAAGGACAAGAGGCTGGACGGGTAGAACTTGAATCTGACTGTGGGATGGAGGAGGAAGGAGGTGGGGTGGGGTGGGGAGGGAGATGGGTAGTTTTCCCAAAGGAGGTACCTTTTTCCAGGAAGCTCATGAGGGGCAAGAAGGGGTAAGGGGGTCCTCCTTCCCCTTCCTGTTAGTGTTCCCCTGCCCCAGCCTGGCCCAGCCCCAGGAAGTGGGTGACCCCTAAGCTGGCTGCATGCCTGGTTGGCACCAAAATAAACTTGCCTTCTCTCTCTTTCC
>NW_006785259.1:54678-61407 GCF_000442215.2 Lipotes vexillifer
CTTTCCCTCCCCTCCTCTCTGTCCCCTCTGTCCTGGCTTTAATTAGCAGCCCTGGGGATGAGTCACTTGGCAGCTGGGGAGGGAGGCTGCTCAGAACCCAGTCGAGCCTCGGTTCCTGGCCCGAGCCTCCCGGGCAGTACCACTGTGTTCTTGGTGTGGCTCCACATCTGTGCGGGTGTGAGGAAAGCAGGGGCAGCGCTGCGTGCTGGTGGGTGTCCATGCACGGCAGGGTGTCTGCATAGAAGCAGATCTGGTTGTTGCTGCATTTGTCTCGGTGTCCACTGAATGTCAGTGTATGTGAGTGTGCGACTGTAGCATGTATCTGTGGTCGCAACTGTCAGGAAATGAGGGAGCATTTGGGTGAACACACACAAACGCTTTATAATTGCATTCACCCCTCCCTACCTAAGTGTTCTTTATGCGTTTTTGCTTATGCAAGCCCTGCACTTATATCCCCAATTTTCCCTTGTCTTAGTCTAGGTACACTTTGTTGCAGGGAACTGAAACCCACTCAAACGCACTCAAGAATAAAGGGTGGATGGGGGGGAGACTATTGTGAGGCTACATCTCACAGAATCTAAGAGCAGTAAATGACGTATAGCCAGGCCTCATGCCAACTGGAAGTGGGACCAAGAAGTCAAGGAGGAAGATTGCTCTCTCTCTCTCTCTCTCTCTCTCTCTCTCTCTGCATCTCCCTGGCTCATGCGTTGTCTCTCTCCGTCTTTCATGACTTGCCTGGTCCCTGTCATCTCTTTGTCACTGACGCCTCTCTCTGGACTGGCTTCCTCTGCTCTCAGGTGGCCTGATGTGGCTGCCAACCTAGAAGCTATGTGACCTTCCAGCTTCAGGGCCCACCCCCATGGGACAGCACCGTTTCTGTCCATCCTGTGGTAAACGAGGTGGCAAGGGGCTGTAGGTGGGAGTGGATTCTCCTAGAAGTGGGTGAGGGTAGAGGTCAAATACTCTGGACTTGGTGTTTCTTCTACAGTGCCCACAGCTTTTATGTGTTCACAAGCGAGGTCAGAGCCTGGGGAGTAGTCTGCTCAGAGGCCCACGATTATAAGCTTGCTCGTCCATCAAGGTTTTGGTTCCTACTCTAATGCAAGTTGACCTTTGCTCACTATGCTTTCAAGTTCCATGCTCTTGCATCAAAATGCCCTGTTTTTCTAAAACTTTCCCCTTATTTTGTGCCCAAACAGCCTTTAAGTGCACAGTGAATATTACCATCGCCGCCAGTGTGCGGTGATTTTCATAGCCTCAGAACAACTGGCATAATGCTACTCATGGTACAGCTGCTACCAAGTTCTTGGTTGTTTCAGGAATTTTCACATTTTATTAGTGCAGTGACTGAATTTATAGTTATCTTCAGTATAGAATTACAAGCACACATTATCAATATTATCAACTTGACGCTTGAGCTTTTCCATTAATACAAACCCTGCAGTTTTTACATTAATTACAGAGGGAACCTTAGACATGTTTTCACCTATGAGTAAAGAGTTTGGAACCAGCTGTGCACGTAATGACTGTTCTCCAGATGTAGGGGCAATGCCCATGGCTCTGACCTCGGCCTGGGCCTTGCATCCTCTGGCTGAGACTGGAGACTGCCCACCTCCTTAGGGAGCTCCTACTTCTGGCCTGGCACATAGCAGGTGCTGTTGTTATTTTTTAATAAAAATGATAGTTTTCTTATTATTGTTAAGTCCATCTTCCACATATAGGTGGTAAGCCTGAGTGGGAGAGATCATCCCAGGCTCAGGGAAAAGCCTCCTTCAACTTAATAAATGCTTTGATTCAGAAAATGTGTACTATGTATCAGGTACTGTTAAGGAGCATTCCACACACCTTATCTTTAATCCTCCTGGCAGCTCTGCCAAGTAAGGGTGATTGGATCCACTTTACAGAGGGGAAAACTGAAACCTTGAGAGGTAGAGTGACTTGCCCGAGGTCATCCATCCATCTGTCCATCCATCCATCCACTTAGTCATGGGACAATTTCTTGAGTACCTACAACGTGCCAGGCACTGTGCTAAACTAAATGCGGTTGATACAATGTTGAATAATAGAATCCTGCTCTGAGGAAGCTCACCGTCTGGTAGGAAAACAGATAAGGAAACAGACAATTACAGGCGAAGTGTAGGGTGCTGTGGGAGAACCTCAGAAGTGTACCCAACACAGCCTGAGGGTCAGGGAGGCTTCTCCAAGCTGACATCTAAACTGCGACTTGGTGGATGAGTAGAAGTTAGCCTGGTGAGGGGTGGGGGGGGAGGTGAGGTGAAGTGGAGAGTGTTGCAGACAGAGCAAAAAAGTGTGCCAGGGCTGTGGAGCAGTGTTTGGTACTTGCATTCGTGAAGAACTGTAACTGTATCTGCAGTGGGATGGGGCTGTCATGAGAGATAATCTGGAAAGGAGACAGAAGGTAAATTGGGAATCTGGGACTGGGACCCCGGTCAGTTAGACCCAGAGCCAAGGAGCTGCAGGACCCAGGAGCAGAGTTTCCATGCTTCCCCACCTGCCTGGTCCCAGGGGCCAGCCTGGGCCAGCCTGGCTAGTGCCAGCGGCAGGCCAGGATTCCAGTGGCCACAGTGCCCTCTAGTGTCCAGAAGCCCATCTTGCAGCCTCCACCTCAGTGTGGATTGTCTGTCTCTCAATACCTGCTGACCTGTTTGACTAGGTGCCCTGTGCCGGATGCTGGGGGCACTGGAATGAATAAGACATGGTGTCTGTCCCCACCGAGCTCCTGGACCAGAAGGGGCAACGGCACGTGAATAGACAGCGCTGGAGAAACGCAGGGTGGGAAGGACACAGGGGAGGGGTCCCAGAGTCAGGTTCCCAGAGGGCACCACCTCTGAGCAGACTTGTGAGGAACAAGGGGGAGCTAACGAGGTGGGGAGGTGGCACTGGGGGCAGGGTGGTGGGGAATGGTCTTTTGAGCAGAGGCAAAGGTGAGGGCGGACAGCAGAGTGTGGCAGAGAATTGTAGGCACTTCTGTTTGGGTGGAGCACAGGTTGAAGATGGGGTGGGGGGAGGCTGAGACCACGGGGAAGTGGTGGGGAGGGGCAGCTCACAGAAGGTCCTGGGATGCCTGACACTAGCTCATAGTCAGCACTTAGTGAATAGAATCATATAAAGAGTTTCCCTGCCCTTTTGGGATCACAAACCCATCTGAGGATCTAATGAAAGCAATGTTCTCCCCAGAAATGTACTCATACTCACTCATAGTTTTCATACAACTTTAGGGGCTTCAGAGACACTCCCCGCCCCAGGCCTATCCATGAACCACAGGCTTCCAAATTCCTCTTAGTATAAATACTGAAACCTTATCAGGACCTCCAGGCTCTGCATGATTGGGCCCCCGCCTACATCTCCAGTCTCGCTCATCTCCCCTTTGCTTTTGCCACTCAGCCACATTGGCCTCCTTGTAGTTCCTGGAAATACCACCTCAGGTCCTTTGCCCAAGTTGTTTCCTCTGCCTGGAACACTCTCCCCCACTACCTCCACTTTTTGCCCAGCTTAATTCCATTAATGGTTGAATAATGTCTGTCTCCTCTCACTTGAATATGAGCTCCATGAGATCGGGACATTGACTGCCCTTAGTCACTGCTGTATCTGTCCCCCAGCTCAGTGCCTGGCTCACAGGATCTGTAGTGTAAGTGAATGAAGGCCCTGCCAGTGCCCTGCGGCTGGGTCAGGCTCCTCACCCTTAGCTCCTTCTTCCCTTCAGCCCCTAGAAGGTTATCACATGAGTCGCCCCAACAGGCTCAGATATGCCTGAATTCCAAGAGTGGCCCAGATGAAGAGGTATCTTCCTAGAAATCTTCCCCTGCCCGAAACAAACAGGTTTCCCAAGAGTCTCCCCTACCTCCCTGGGAGAAGGATCATACTCTATCAGGCTCAGACTGAGACTTTTCAGCATGTGCATATTTGTCTCATTGAAACCTCACAAGAACCTGTGAGATAGGAGTTGCCACTCACCTTTTACAGATGAACAAATCGTGCCTCAGAGGGGTTACCCAGCTGAAAAGTTGTAGAGCTGGGACTTGTACCCAGCTCTGCCAGGCACCAAAATGTAAGCTCTTTGCCTCACCAGAGAGGGGAAGGGGCTTGCTCAAGGTCACACAGCATCAGCCTTAGGCCCAGGACTAGAATTTCTGTCTCTCAACTTCTGCCAGGCCAAGGTGAAGGTTTGGGCCACAGATGCCACCCTTAGGACAATAACTGCAAATGGGCACAAGGTGTGGCTGCCACAAGAGCCAAGAGAGTTGCTGAGGGAGAGAGAAAGAAAAGCAGGGGCTGAGACCAGAGCTTTGAAGACCACGGGGCTTTAGAGGGTGGGCAGAGGGAGAAGAGGCCATGAAGAGCCCATAGATGCCAACTTTGCGGTGGTCCATAGGGCCTATCTCTCTCAGCAGCTTTGGCTTTCTTGAGAGGAACCAGCTGCCCCGGCAGGGAGGCAGGAAGGCAGGAAGGCAGGAAGGCTGGCCTGTTGCCTGTCAACTCCTATTCCTTCTAGATCACTGGCCCCCTGGCCCCTCCCAGGGCTGCCTTCTGCTCAGAACAGCCAGGGGCCTGGGATCTGGGGCTGTGAAAGGACAGGAGCCCTCTGAGCTGGATCTGGGGTACTCTTCAGGAACCCCACACCCTTCAAATCCTCCAAATTGTCTCCTTTCTCAAGCCCCCCACATAAGGAGGAGAGAGAGATTACTGTGGTAGGTCGATGGGGATTCTAGTTTGCCTGGCTGTATGAACTTTAGTAAGACTCTTCCCCTCTCCAGGCCTCAATTTCCCCCTCTGTAAAATCAGGTGGGCCAATTTCCTTGGAAGAACAGCCTCTAGATTGTGAATGGCGTGTCTTCTGATTTTTGCTTTTCTCTTCAGGGAGCATTTCTCTTAGCCAGTTCAGAAAACAACGCAGAAGAAAGTGAGAGCTTATTGCAATGGTCAAGAATATCGGCTGGGCCCTCATCTTGATTTCCCCAGATGGGTGATTTGAATTTTACTTGAACTGGAGCATCCCAGCATAACCACCACACAGAGTCTTTTTAACTCTGTGGAAGATGAGAATGTTTGTGAAAAGCTTCTATGGAAAGGTTTCTGTATTCACAGGGCAGCAATATGGCCAAGGGGACAGAGTCCTGATTTGGGAATGGCCAAACCAGGTCCTGATCTTGGGGTTCTGCTACTTACTAGCTCTATTACCTGTGCCGAGTTACTTAATGTTTCTACATCTCAGTTTTCTCTTCGGGAGAATAGGGCTAGTGACATGTACTTGACAGGGTACTTGGGGAGATTCCAACAGAGGTGCATATAGTGAGCCCAGCCTGAGGTTTGGCCGAGAGGAGTCACTTCAAGCTCTCAAAGCTGCTTCCTCGTACTAGGAATTCCCAGCCCTCCTGGGGGAGCAGGGGAAGGAGCAAAGTTTCCAGTTGCAGTCTGGCCTATAGCCCAGCAGGCCTGGCCCCGCCTCCTTGGTTCCTCCTTCTAGGGAAGGGCTGGGGAGGAGGGGGTGGCAACAGCGGTGGAGGCACCGCCCTGGCCAGGGGGCCTGCCCTCGGGACAGGTCCAGACCCATGGAGCCCCCCGGGAGGAGTAGCAGGTAGGAACCTGGCCCCTACCCCCAACCCTGCAGCCCGACCCCCTCCCTTCCTGCCCAGGCCTGGACCTGGTCCCTGGGCTGCTGATTCAGCAGCCTCCTGGCTTCCTGGTTCCTGGCTCCCCTCTTGGACTCTTGGAGGCCTTTGGCTTGGGGGAGGGAGCCAGCTCAAGTGGGTGAGCCCAGGGGCATCTGGGTGCCCAGCTCTGTAAGAACCCTGGAGCCCTGAGCAGCGAAGTCGATGGCCTGTGAGGGGTGTGATTGGTGGCTGCCCTGGCACCTAGCCTGGCGCTGCGGGGCTGTCCACAACAGCTGAGACTCTCTGATACCAACATTCCAGCAGCCTAAGGGTCTCTGAGTCTCAGGTTTAATGAGTCAAGGACTTGGGCCAGTGACTGGCACTTAGATGGCACTTGAGAAACAGTCGTTTTGCTGATGACAATTATTCCAGAGGCTCTGATAAGAAGAGTATCAGATTCTAGGATTCTCTGTTAAGGTTCTAAGATTTAGGCATCCTCTCCAATTCGCAGCAAGCGAGGTAGTGGGCAGCTGGCCTGGCCTGCAGCCACATCTCCCGGCCTTTACTTCGGCTCTTGAATGGCCAGGCCCTGACCACAACCTGCCTTCAGGGGCTCGTGGGGGGGCAGGGGCTGGCTGACCTGGCACTCACTCCCAGCATCTGCCCTGTGCTGGGTAGGGCAGGGACAGGGCCCTCGGCCTCACTACCCTGCTGTCTCTCCTCCCCCTTCCCCTTCTCTGGACTTTAATCGTGGGAAGCAGGAGGCAGAGGGGCCTTTGGACCCCACGCTAAGGGTGGGAGAACAGCGCTGGGGGGCGGAGCTTGGGCCCTGCCCCGGGCTGGGAGCGCAGCACTGGCCTTGGAAGCAAAGAACCACCCTGTCCTCTGGCTCGCTGGGCCCCACTCGCCCACTCAGCCCGAGTGCCATCCTGTCACCAAGACCACTGAGACCTTGTCAGCTCTCCTCCGCCCTCGCCTCTCCTGTCCTTTGCTCTGGCACTCTCTGCCTCTCCCCGTCTTCTCTCTGTGTCTTTTGTCTCGCCCTTTCACTGTCTTCCTCCTTCTCTGTCTTTCTCCTTTTCTGTCTTGTCTCTTTCCGTTTCTCTCTGTCTCTTTC
>NW_006785259.1:61438-75868 GCF_000442215.2 Lipotes vexillifer
CTCTTTCCGTTGCTCTCTGTCTCTTCCCCTCCCCTCCTCCAGTGTCTCCTGCACCACCCCCATCCCCACCCCGCCCTGGCCTGGGTTCTTCCCCCACTTTGGACCCAGAGCCTCTTTTCTCTCCATCCCTCCGTCCTTTCTTGTGAGGGGTCTTCTCTAAGGGGGACCCCCCCATACACCTTTTCCCTTTCTCTTTCATCCACCCTTCCCTCTCCCCTCTTCCCTACCCGTGTGGCGTCTGGTGTGAGGAGGGCTCCCTTCCCCCTTCCCTACTGTGGTGTCCCAGTGTCTCTGAGGCCGAGGTCCCCACGGAGTCACCTGGAACACAGGAGGCCCAGCCCAGCTCTTTCGTCTCTGCTGCCCCCTGTTGTCGTTGTGTTCTGTTTGTGGTTCGAGTGACGTCCTCTCTTTCTTGACTTTGTGGTTTTTTCTTTTTTTCTTCCTTCCTTCCTTCCTTCCTTCCTTCCTTCCTTCCTGCCTGCCTGCCTTCCCCCTCTCCCTCCCTCCCTCCCACCCCTCCTCTTCCATTCCCTATCCTCCACCACCCATTCCTCCCAGTCTTCCCCTTTCCCCTACCCCACTCACTTTCACCTCCTTGTCCCCATTCCGCACCCTGCCTCTCCCCTCCCTCCCTGTCTCTCTCTCTGTCTCTCTTTCTCTCTCTGTCTCTTGCTGTCTCTCAGGTCCACAGCGTCTCATACTCTACACCAGTATTGCTGTCCTACTCAGGTCCTTGACTCCATGAAGCTTACCCCCTCAGGCAGGCTGGCAGAGAGCAGGTAAGAGCTAGACCCACCCCTCCCCCAATCCCTCACCCCTCCAGACAAATATCAATATCATTGCCAGCCCCTCCCCCATCTCCCTCTAGCCTCTGGAGTGACTGTGGGATGGGTGTCTGAGCGTGTGAGGAGAGTGAGTGGGGGACCAGGCCAGAAGACCAAAGAGGACATTCACAGCCTGTTTGTAGCTTGTCCTTCCTTAAAAATCCTTCTCTAGATACCTTCCCCCCCAAAGTGGGAGTGGTTGGTCCTAGAATATGTAACATTTGAGCTGTTTTGTAGGATGAGTAAGAGTTTGTCAGTTGGATAGGATGGGGAAGGGTGTTTAGACCGAGAGAACAATCTGCTTATACTTTTGGGGAAGGAGATTATTTCCAAGTTAATTTGAAAACACATTTTACATTTTCTGATTATAATGCAATGAAATAAAATATTAATAGCAATGGCAAAAAGGCTAGGTCCATTTGAAAGTTTAAAAATACTTGTGTTAAAGAGGAAATAAGAATGGAATTTATGGGCTATTTAGAATAAATGTCAATTGAGAATGTCATAGACCAAAACCTATGGGATATGACCATGGGGGTTCCCAGAAGAAAGTTTGTAGTCTTAAATGCTTTTATTAGAGAACAAGACAGTTTAAATGAACTAATTATTCTGATCAAGAGTCTAGAAAATTCTAGAAAAAGAACAACCAAAAGAAAGCAGAATCAAGTAATTACTATATATAAAACCAGAAATTAATGAAATAGAAAACAAAAGGTTTGATAAGCTAAGAGGTGTTTTTTGAAAAGACCAACAAACTAGACAGACCCTCCTCTGGCAGTTATGATTCAGAAAAAGGCAAGAAAACATAAATAAAATAAGGTATGACGAAGGGGATTTAACCACAGATTCAGAGTATATGAAAAAGTCATAAGAAAATGCTTTGTGGAATTTTATACCAATAAATGTGAAAATCTAGATGAGATGGGTGGTTTTCTAGGAAAATATAAATTACCAAAATCACTTAAGGAGTGGCAGAAAGCCTGAATAGAATGGAACAGTATAGAAGAAGTTTAAAAGATGGTCAAAGTTTTCTCCTCAGAAATGGTACCAGGACCAGCTGGTATTATGGAAGTTCAGGTATCATGGAAGTTCTATCCAATCTTGAAAGATCAGCTAATAGGAAAAGGTGGACAGCTTCCTAGTTCATTCTAGAAGGCTGGTATCACAACAGGCTAGAAGAAAGTATTTGCTACGTAGACAAAAAAAAGGAAAACTATAGTCTAACCTCACATATTAATAGAGCAACACATGTTTTAAATTACAGATTCTCCAACTGAATCCATCAGTATATTAAAAGAAGACTGTATTGTGACAAGTGAAGGTTTGTCCCAGGAGTGCAGGGATTGTTCAACATTAGGAAAGCTGTTATTGTAATTGATTATACTAATAGTTATACAATCTTTTTACTCTATCTCCATAAATGCTGAAAAAATAATCTGACAAAATCACACATCCATTCTTGATTTAAAAACCCTTAGTGCCGGGCTTCCCTGGTGGCGCAGTGGTTGAGAGTCCGCCTGCTGATGCAGGGGACACGGGTTCGTGCCCTGGTCCGGGAAGATCTCACATGCTGCGGAGAGGCTGGGCCCGTGAGCCGTGGCCGTGGCCGCTGAGCCTGCGCGTCCGGAGCCTGTGCCCCGCAACGGGAAAGGCCACAACGGTGAGAGGCCCGCACACAGCAAAAAAAAAAAAAAAAAAAAACCCTTAGTGCCTTAGTTATCTCTTGCTGCACTGGGGTAATTTGTTAAACAGCAATAGATAACTAGTACAGTAAACTAGGAATGAATGAAAACCTCCTTAACTTGGAAAGAATTTTTATCAGAAACCAAAAACAATCATCAAATGTAACAATGACTTGCTAGATAAATTTCCATTCAATTTGGGAACAAAATAAGGATGACTACTATCACTGTCACTAACCAGTGTTTTCTGGAAGTTTTAATCATTGGGATTAAAAAAAGAAATAAGTGGTATAAATATCAGAAATAGAGTCAGAATTAGCATTATTTGAAGATGATATAGTTGTCTACTTAGATAATCAAAGAGAATAAAAGGAAAAATTATTAAAACTAATAAGAAAATTCAGTGAGATGGGTAGATACAAGATAAATATACACCCAAACCATCAGCTTCTCTAAATACCATCAGTAACTAATTAGAAGACATAATAGAAAAAGATTCCCATTCACAATAGCGAAAAAAAAAGATTAAATTCCTACGAATTTATAAGAAATTTAAAATACTTCTCTGTAGAAAACTAAAATTTCGTCAAAGGCTATAAGACTTGAATAAATCAAGAGTCATATCCTATTCTTGGATGGGAAGAATTCAATATGGTTTAAAATGACATTTTCCCCCCAATTTGCTCAAAAGATTCAATGTATTTCTCATTAAAATTTCAGTGGTATTTTCTTTGGGAATTGTGCAATTGGATTTTAAAGTTCATTTGGAAGAGTAAATGCCCATGAATTACTAAGAAAATTTTGAAAAAGAAGAACAATGAGGGGGGACTTGCCCCGTTAGATATAAAAACTTACCATAAATCTACAGAAATTACAAATATTATATCATCACAGAAATAGAGGAATACATAAATGGAACAAAATAGAGAATTTAGAAACAAACCCATATATTCATATGGGAATTTAATTTGTGACAAAGAATGCATTTCAAATCAGTGGGAAGTCAGTAAATAGGATGGGGCTATTAGCTACCATTTGGAAAAAAATTAAGTTAAATCCCTACCTTGTACAAAAAAAAATGCAAAAAATAAAGCTGTAAAAGTACCAGAGGAAAATCCAGAATATTTTTATAACGGGGTGGAGAAGCCTTTCTGATCAGGGTTTAAGAACTCAGGAACCATAAAGTAAAGAGCAATAATTTCAACTACATTAAAGTTAAGAACTTCTGTGTGGAGAAAGATACTATACACAAAGTTAAAACAGAAACAACAGGCTAGAAGAAAGTATTTGCTATGTAGACATCAGGCAAAGGTTAATATCTCTGTCTATATCGTCTCCTGGAAATCAATAAGAAAAAGATGCCCTACCCATTTAAAGTGCAGAAATAACGTGATTTGACAATTCAGAGAAGAAGTAGACAGCTAATGAATGAGAAAGGATGTTCAACCTTACAAATAGCCAAAGAAATGTAACTAAAACAACAGCGAAGTACTAATTTTAAAGTACCAAAATTTAAAAGATTGAAAGGGTTGTGAGGAAACAGAATCTCTCATATTCCTTGATAAGAGTACGAATTGGTTTCATTTTATTATGGGACCAGTTTGTTAGCTGCCCCCAGAAACTTAAATGTGCATATACTTCCAAGCTCAAAACTATGTCTTAGAGTTAGGTTTCTCTAGAGTTTTACTACTAGGTAGACCCCAATTTGGCCAGCCAGAGGCCTTTTCTAAAATACCCCAACCCCAACTGCAAACATAAGCCATACTGTGCAACTCTATCACACGCCCTTTTGTAGGGTAGCATTCTCAACCAACTCTTAATGAAAAGGTTGCATGATATATGCTTCTTAAATAAAGACAGGATTATATGAGTAGGAATAATCTTTATTTTTAGCTAGTTTATAAAAATGTTAAAGCCATGGAAATACCTTTTATCTACATTTTAAACAAAATGTTCATTCCTTTGCCCAGCAATTCAACTTTTAGGAATCCTTCAAAACTACTTTCAGACATATGCAAAGATGTTCATTGCAGCATTGTTTATAATAGCAAGCAATTAAAACAACCTACATGTCCATCAGTAGGAAACAGCTTTTCCTTCATGATCCATCCATACTCTGTAGCAGATCAAAAGAAAAAGATGTATCTCTAGATCCTCACCTGGAAAGACCTCTAAGACTTATTGTTATATGAAAAAAGCAAATTGCAGAACAGGGCTTATAGTATGATCCCATTTTTGTAAGGAAAAGAAAACCCCCATAACAACAATGAAAAAAATGTTATACATACCCTGTCACAATTTTAAAATTACTGGCCTTTTTTCTTGGTCCCATTTCCTTGTCTTTACTAACTTGTTTCCTTCCTCCTCTATACCTTTTTCCTGTATCCACCTGTTGTTTTTCCTTTTAATAACTTGCTCAAATACCACCTGATTCATTCAGCAAGCATTTGTTCTGCCTGCTCTCAGTTAGGCCTTGTGTTGAACCTTGGTGGTATATGGGAATGAGCTATATCTGGTCCTACAGTCAGGGAGCTCAAATCTAGAAGGGAGAGAAAGACACACAGACAATGACTGCATAGTGTGGTTTGGGATAGAACAGAAGTAGGCCCAGAGGGCTGCCAGAGGAGGGGTACCTAACCCCACCTGTCCCCTACAGGAGGGGATATGTGTACTAAGTCTTGAAAGAGTAATAGCTTTCCTTTATCCCCCAATCCTGCCGGAAATGGTTGCCTACTTTTTGGCTCTTCCAAGCAGGATGACCTAATGGGGGAAAATAGTTGGGTCAGTATCTTTATTCAAGTCCAAATTCGGCTACTTCCAAGCTCGACTTTCGGCAAGCCTCTGAGCTTCTATTTCCTCATCTGTGCAAAGAGGACAATGCCTATTTACCTCTCAGGGCTGATTTTAGGATTGGAGAAGGTACATGTAAAACTCCTGGATGACTATCAACTGTTGAAGGGCAGGGACTACCCATGTCTTGTTTTCCTCATAGCTAATATGTAGCCTTGGATTGGATTGGATCTAAAAGCTGTACGTGTCTAGGGATGGTTCTGGAGCAAAGGATGCGCCTTGACCATAGTGGGGCTTTGGGATGAGGAGGCTGAGAGTAGTACATGGGATGGAGGGGATCGCACCATAAGAAGAGAGAGCCAGGGAATTTGCTGGCAGTCCAGTGGTTAGGACTTGGTGCTTTCACTGCTGGGGCCCGGGTTCAGTCCCTGGTCAGGGAACTAAGATCCCGCAAGCCTCGCAGCATGGCCAAAAGAAAAAAAGAGAGAGAGAGAGAGAGAGAGAGCCAGGTCCCTGGTGTTGACATGAAGGTGACACAGGAGGGAAAATAAGAGTAGGCGGCCCTGGGAAATGGAGCCCAGAGGGCATTCTGGCCCTGGTTCTTGGTCCTATTCTGCTACTGATACCATCTCCTAATCTCACAGTGCAGGGCAGGGAAGCATGGTGGACCAATTCCTGCATTGGTGTCAACATGTCTCAATTCAATCCCACCTTTGTCACTCACTAACTGGGTGACTTTAAACAACTCACTTCACATCTCTGAGCCTAGTTCTTTATCTGTTAAAAAGAACACCAACATCATGGGGTTTATTTATTGAGGAGTAGAAGAGATCATAAATAGTATTCATGTTGTTGAGTGCCTGGCACATAATGAGTACTCAAAACAGGGTAGCTGTTATTAGTGTTTGTTTCAGTAGACACTTAGGGAGTTCTGCTATGGCAGGGCCTATGCTGGGTAATGGTTTTTGCCTTCCACAAATTCCCAGTCAGCTGGGGAGACTGAGGAGGGCTATGACAGAGGAGAGCACAGGGTCGGGGGCTGCTGTGGAAGCCCAGTGGAAGAGATCTGGCCCCACCTAGGGCTGGTGCAGGTCAACTCAGCCTAAGAGCTGAGTCTTAGAGGATGAGTCAGAGGCAGTCAGGGGCAGAAGGGTGAAGTATGGCAGAATGTTCCAGGCAGGAGGAACAGCATATGCAAAAGAACCTGGATGTTGTTGGGAAGAGCCAGAGGTTTGTTACGAACCTGGGTTGCATGGGTCCCAAATGGCTTCAGGTGGCCCATGAACCTCCTGAAATTGAATGCAAAATGTTGTGTGTGTCTAGTTGTGTGCATTTTCTGTTGGGGAGGTGGTTTGTGGCTTTCATTAAATGCCTAAAGGGTTTTGGGTTCCTCCAAAAAAGGTTAAGAACCAATGTTGCTGGTGATGAAGTATCATGTGAATAGATTCTAAATAGGAGAGAAATTTGGTAAAATTTGTGTTTTAGACATATCACATTAGCAGTCAGTATGAAAAATGGATCATATGCATGGAGGCCAGCTGGAAGGCCTACACTGGGATATTGGCATAGAAGAAGTGGCTTGGAGCAGGGCTACTATGTTGCACTACTCCCGTGGGCACCATTCGCAAAGAACCATTTTAATTTCAAATTATGGAATCTAAATTCTTTGAGAGATAGACCCAAGAGCAGGTGAGAGAAAGGGAGGAGGCAAGGATGAGTCAGTGTTAGCAGAGGGCCAGAGGGACGTGAGTCCAGGGTAATAGTGCAGGAGGAGAAGGGAACCTCTATTAAGGCTCGCCCAGCACCCAAAGTCCGTGGTCTCAGATATAATTACTAACTTCCATCTCACTCCTGGTTCTCGGAGATTCTGAGTAACACTGGAGACACTTATTTCTCTATGTATTTGAGGGAGGAATTACTTCTGGTTTGTGAGTCAGGTATTTTCCTGAAGAAAGTCGTGTTTGAGCCAGTCATCCAAGTTCTGTAAAGATTTTGAGTGGTAGAGATGGGAGAGGATGCTCTGAGAGTGAACACAGAGGCCTGGAGGTGAGAAATGGTAAGGCTGAACACTGATGCGGAGGTTAGACACGCCTCAAACAGCTGTCTGGAGAGCCCAGGGTCCTTTCTCGTGGTAGGCAGCTGGAGAGCCATGAGCAGTTCTTGAGGAGGGAAAGTAACATGATCAAATTAGCATTTTAGAAGGAAGGGAGACTAGGGAGGAGGCTTTTGCAGTAATCCAAGAGAGGTAAGCTGAGGTAGTGGCTGTGGGGATGGAGCAGAGGAGGTGGATTTGAGAGGTGATGGGGTAGAAGAGAGAGCTGGAGTCAGAGAGACTGAATAGATAATGGGGGTGGAAGTGGGGGGTGGAGATGACTGAGGATGGTCATGGTGAGTTGCCCATGTTCAGGCCTGGCAATGGATTCATTCATTCAACAAATATTTATCGAGTGCTAGACACTGTGCTGGGCATTAAGGATATAGCACTGAGCAAAACAGATGCCTGTCCTGATGGATCTTACGGTGGGTGAGACAGATACTAAATAAATAAGCAACTAAATATATAGAATGTGTCTGGTGCCACACCTATCTGGGGGATGATGATCCAGCGAGTGCAAAGGCCCCGAGGCAAGAGTGTGCTTGTTATGTTTGAGGGATGGCAGGGAGACCAGTACGATTGGAGAAAGAGTGAGCGAGGAGCAAGGGGAGTAGATGATGAGTTAGCAGAGGCCAGATCATGTGTAGTCTTTTAGAGCTATTTAGGGGGTAGAATCAGCAGGATTCGGTGGCTGACTTGGTAAGGGAACAGAAAGAACCTAGGGTGACTTCCAGGTGTGTTTTGGGCTTGGGCCACTGGGTGGTGGTGCCTTTCACGAAGGTGGGAAATGCAGGAGGACAGGTTTGCAGTGGTAAGATGCTGCATTAGAGGTCCCTGTGAACTCTGAAGGCCCTAAGGGCCATCTTGGTGGAGCTTCCAGCAAGCATTAATTAGGCTTGATGGGCCTGGGACCCAGGAGAGAGATCCATGCTAGAGAGAGAGATGTGGGGTCCTCAGCCATACCTGAAGTTATGGAATGGAATGAGATCACTAACAGAGAGTGTGGAATGAAAGAGAAGAGGACCAGAGCAGAACTGGGGAAGAGGTACTAACACATAAGGAATGGAGAGAGGAAGAGGAGCTGGGGGTGGTCCGAGAAGTAGGAGGAAAACCAGCAGGGAGTGGGCTCACGGAAGCAGAGGAAGGAAAGAGCCGTCTGCGCACGGGGGGGCTTGTTAAGAGTGGCAAATGTTACAGCTGGGGGAAGTAAGATGAAGGTGGGAGAGAGTCTATTGGCTTTAACCAGTGGGAGGTCCTGGGCGACCTTACTAAGAAGAGTTTCTGTGGCTTGGTGGGCACATGAGGCAGATTGCAGTGGGTTGAAGAGCCTGTGGGAGGTACTGAAGTGGAGATGGCCAGTGTAGACGAATTTCTCAAGAAGCTTAGCTGTGAAGAGGAGAGAGGGACACTGATTGCTAGAGGGAGATGTGGGGGCAGATCGAGGGTTTTTATTCCCAGATGGGAGAGACTTGAGCTTCTATAAATGTTGGTAGGAAGGAGGCAACAGAGAGGGAGAGGTTGAAATACTGGAGGGAGAGGGGATGATTGTTATGGAGGTGGTAGCAGGGGTGGGCTCCAGAGCCTGAGTGTAGGGACTGGCCTTAAATAGTATAGGGGCCCTCTTTTTCTCACAGGGAAGGAAAGCAGAGATAGTGGTGGTCGGGGGAATTCAAGGGCGTTGAGGGGATTAGTGAAAGAAATGCTTCAGAAAAGTTCAAAGCAACACATGGAGATCCCTGACAAAGAGCACGGATGCTGGAGCTAGGAGGAAGCAAAGAATACTTCTGGTTGGAAGTCAGGGAGGACTTCCTGCAGGAAGCAGCATTTGAGCTGGGTTGTGAAGTTCAGACAGGATTTCAACAGGCAAAGCTCTGTGCAGAAGGAAGAAACAGAGTCAGCAAAGGCATAGCGGCGTGAAAAGGCTGGACGTGCTGATGTAATAACGAACAAGCTAGTTTGATGAAGGCTGGGCGGTATAACATTGATGGCACTGATGCTGACAGTAACAGTAATAGTTACCATGTATGAGGCACCAAACCTACTACCCTGTGGCAGGTGCCTTACATACTTGAATTCATTTAATCCCCACCACATCCTGCAGAATAGGTATTTCCTCATTTTGCAGATAAGGAAAATAAGTCCTAGAGAGGTGAAGAAATGGACTAAAGGTCACCCAGCTAGTAGGTGGTGGGGCTGATATTTAAACCCAGGTCTGTCTGACTCTAAAGCCTGGGCTTTTTCCACCTGACAGGAAAGGCCAGGTGAGGCCATATGGTGGGGGAGCCTTGAATGCCAAGTAGAGGAATCTGAACTTTTTCCAGGAAGCTAAGGGGAGCCAAGGTGGGTGTCTGAGCAGAAGAGATTCACACTCAAAGGTGGGCTTTAGGAAGGCTAATGTGGTCCAAGAGAGTAGGGAGAAGAAATCAGGAGGTGACTGCAGTGTCAGGGTGAAGGGTAGCAGGGGCCTGGCCTGGATAGGAGGGGAGTGAACAGGGGGACTGGAAGATCATTTGTTCCTCATGACAGCCTTGAGAGGTGTGGAGTTTCCTTCTCCTTTTATAGATGAGGAATGGGAGACTCTGAAAGGAGGAGCTACTTGCCCAGGACTTGAGCACTGGTTCATGTGGTTTTGCTGACTCAGTGACTCTGTGGAACAATGTGTCAGAGGGAGCTCTGAGTATGAGGAGGGTGTGTGTGTGTGTGTGTGTGTGTGTGTGTGTGTGTGTGTGTGTGTCCCCACGTGCGCACCCCTGCACGCTCTTGTCTGTCAGATGGACAGCAGTGCCTTCCCTTGCCTTCTCTTTCCTTCCCATTGTCTTCCCAATCCTCCAGCATCCTGGATTCCATATTTCCTACATCTCCTGAGCCAAGGGGGTCTGGGAGTGGGCTGAGACTGTTTCTTTGGAAATCCCTAGAAGATCAGCCTTTTCACTCCCAAGACACCTGGTCCCGCCCCAGCCCTCCTGCCTGTCTATCCACCCCATGAAAATGTAGTCCAGCTCCAGTGACTGCCACATGCAGACTGGCCCCTGGTACTGCTCTGCAGGACCCGAGGAACAGGTGCTTGTTCCTGCAATGTTTCCTCCCCACCGCTGTGGCGCTTCTGTGTGGGTGCAAACGGCCACCTTGGTAATTAGGTTCAGTTCATGAGCAGTTAACAATAACCACCACCATGTTCCCATCAGTCTTTTTTGCCAGGCATTTGATATGTATTCCAGTCCTTTCAACAATCCTGTGGGGTTGGCATCATAAGGCTCATTTTTACAGATGAGGAAACTGAAGCTCTAAGAGGGGCATTAACATGCCTGGGGCCGCAGCCTAGAAGCACTTGTAGAGCTGGCCTTGGAACCCAGGTCTGTTTGCTTCCAAAGCTGTGGACTTCCCACACTCCATTTCTAAGCATCTCCTACATTCCCGACCCTGAAGCCTTCAGGAAATACAAATCTTTGTCCTTCAAGGGCACAGTGGATTTCTAGAGATAGTACCAAGTTCACCCAAAGGACCGGCTGGGAAGAGTCTGAGACTTGGAGCTCCAAGAACTTCCAGGTTCAAATCCTGACTACCGCTTACCCAGCTGTGTGACCTTGGGCAGATATCTAACCTATCTGAGCTTGAATTCCCTCATCTTTAAAATGTTGCACAGTTGTTGCAGAGGTTAAATGAGATGACGCATGCAAAGTGCCAGCAGAGAGCTGGTTGCTACTATTTATGTTAAAATTAAGGTTGGGAACCTGTCAGGTCAGAAAGGGAGTTTACATACTCTGGGTGTAACCTTAAGCCTGAGCCCAGCCTGAGTGTGGGGGAGGGCCGTTCCAGGAGGGGGACCAGCAACAGGCTCCTTGGAGACTGAGATGGATGTGGCCCCATTGGTCACACTGGCTTCCCCATTCCAACCCCCATCCTAGCCCCACCTCCCTGGTTCCAGCCCTTCCTGTGTCTCCCTTGCTCTGCAAACTAATGCCTCTGCCTCTCTCTGTCACCCGCCGCCTGTGGCCTCTACCCTGCCCTTCCTGGCCCCAGGGAAGAGGAGGAGGAGGAGGAGACTGAGGAAGAGGAAGAGGAAGACGCTCATCAGTTCTGCTGTCCGGCCTCCGAGTGCAGTAGTCCCTCCTCTCGGTAACTGAGAGGACAAGGGTCATTTTCTATGCAGAAGCAAAAGCCTTAACCAGCCCCCTGCCCCCTGCCCCCTCGATCCCCCATGGGACCCCGTCCCTGCTTCAGGAACCAGATGGGCAGGCATCGTGCCCCGTCCTCACCCACCCTCTTCTTGGAATTCCCACCCTCACTGCTGTCTCCCCTGGACTCCAGCCCCGAAATTATAAAGGCTGGAGCCCTAGGTCTGACTAAAATGTGGGAGCAGCAGAGCTTGGAGCTTGGAGCTTGAAACCTGGACCCTCCCATACCCGCACCCCACTTCCCAGGCACCCTGGAGCCTGCCACTCCTGGAGAGGTCTCCAAATGACATCCCAAGGACCTACCTCTGTCCTCTGTGAGCACAAACAGAGATGCAGGGTGCCTAGGGCTTAGAGGACCAGATGGGGTCGGGACCCAGCCTGCTCATTCCCTCGCTGTGGCCATTGCTGCCATCTCTTCTACTGCTTGGAGGCCTTGTCCCATGACTCCTGCCACTCCCATAGCGCTCTGTAAATATGATCAGGAGGAAAAGGCCTTTCAGAGTGCGTGTCGCTGTGTACAAAAGAATTTCCATCAATAAAAGCTGATCTCTTCTCTCTGTCTGATGTATGTTCCACCCCACTCCACTTCCCTCTCCCCATCCCCACCAGGGTCTTACCTTCTTTCCTATCCAGGGCTGGGAACAGAGGCTGGGAGAGAGAGTAGGGTTTGATTTTATTGTCAACACCCAGAAGGCACCCAATAAATGAATGAATGATGTGGCGCTCTCACCATGTGCAAGCCTAGCGCCTTCTTCAGCCTGAGGTGGTGCGAGCTGGTCAACTTGGACACGTTGCTTGGCCTCCCTGCTACCCAGTTTCCCCATGTGTAAAAGGAGGAGGGAGGTTGGACCAGAGGATCTCCAAGGGCTCCTCCAGCTCTGACATTCTGTGAATCTGAGATGGTACAATTTTAAGAAACTATGATTACATGACTTTAAGAGAGGATAATTCAGTGACACATTCCATCCAGTTCTGTGGTTTCTCTTTCTATGATGCTGTGATTTGGGGATTCTACAATACTGTGGTTTTAAGATTTCATGATTCTACCATTTAGAAAAAATTCTGATGGTGTGATTTTAACATTCTGTGATGTTAATAGTCCTTGATTCTGTACTTTCAAGGTTCTGATTCTACAGCTTTAGGGATCTCTGAGTCTGAGGGAAAGCCACTGCCCCCAGATGCAATAACCCTAAGTATTTCCTGCACCTGCCAAAAGCTAGTTCTAAGAATCCCCAGAGGCTGTTGGCAGGAAGGCAGAAGGTGTCCTCTATGCGCTGTAGAACCCACACCTTCCATGATGAGTCTGTGTTAGGAGCAAAGCCAGGAGACTCCCAGGTGGGCTCATACCCCTGCTTTCCCTTTCTGAGCCTTTTTTTTTTTTCATTAGACAAATCTGAGTTTACCTTATGGTTCTGCCACTTACTCTCTGTATAACCTTGAACAAGTATTTTCTTCTCCTTGAGCTTCATTTTCTTCCCAAGTACAGTGAGAATTAGATCTCCCTCTCTGCGTTGTAATGAAGATTAGCAAGAAAAAGCACAAGGAGTTCAGCATAGGGTCTAGTGCACAGTTGCCAAGTGTGTACTGATCGGCGGCTCTTGTTTTGATTAAGGCCCAGGTGAGAGTCCCTCCTCTCCTTTGTTTCCCCCCTCCCTTCAGCATCCCCATCACATGCCCTGGTAGTTTTCCAGAGGCTCGCCTCACTCTTGACTCGTTGCTTGACTCACTTAGGCACTCAACTCAGCTACTCACTCACTCATTCAAATTCTCATTTATTTCTCCCCTCCCTCTCTCTTCCTCTCTCCTTTATTTACTCTTCCAGAAGGCATTGCTCAAACACCTACTGTGTACAAGGTTTCAAGCTAAATACAGTGAGGGACCGAAAGTAAGACAGTGGCTGTGTTCTCCATAAGTTCTCCATCTCTCAGGGGAGATGAGAATTCCTTTGTGAAAGTAGTCAGGGTGTGAAGGGCAGAAGTGATTGAGCAGATATGGCTTCAGTAATGAGCAAAATACATTCCTGGCCCAAAGAGTAGGGAGATGTCAAGATGGGCTGGGGGTGGTGGTGTCCAAGGATTGCTGGAGGAACAGGGGCAAGAGTAGATGGCTGGGAAGGGTTTGAATAGATGGTTTGAGAGGTGAGGCATTAAGGAGTCAGAGACAGCATGGACCAAAACCTGGTGGAAAGCCCCAGGGGTTGTATTGGGGAATGATACATACATTGCTGTGTTCAAGCTGGGTGTGTGAGTCTAGGTGACTTGTGGCTGTGGAGGGGGAGACCATTCTACCCTTCATTTGATTGGAGATAGAAAGAAGTTAGGGGGCACAGGGGCTCAACTAAAGGTCAGATAGCTATTGTGGGAGCCATGGGGGTGTAGACTCCTGTGTAGGCAACTGAATTGGCTGAGGGCCTGTGCTATGGGAAAGGGGAAGGTTTCTATCTTTTGTGAGGGAAACGTGTGTGCCTGTGCACAGGTGTGCGTGAGGCTGGCAGGTGAGAGAAGAGTGAGAGGCTGTGCACTCTTGTGTATCTGAGGGAATGTGATTGTGTGAGGCTGGACGTGAGGGATTCTGAGTGTGTGAGGTTGATTGTGTGAGGTGGCAACTTACTGTGCCTGGCAGTCTCTCTGCATGTGCCCCGGTGGAGATAATCACAAGAATGTGTGTCAGTGGCTTTTGAGCATGTGGTGCTGTGGCTTTTAGGGTGACAGTTGTCAGACAGGATGGTCACACAGACACACATGACTGCCACCTGTGGTCTTAGGGGACCAAGGTGGCTGCTGGGCCCTGACCTGGGCATAGGGAGGGTCCACAGAGGTGAATTATACCAGGCCACTGCCCATGGGAAACAGGAGTAGTGTAGG
>NW_006785259.1:75915-83202 GCF_000442215.2 Lipotes vexillifer
GGAATGGACACTTCAAGAGAGAATCTCAAGTTAGCCGGTGATAAGGACGGCCTGTGACGTGGGTGTGCACAAAACATAGGGGATAACTGACCCTGTCAGGTTCTGTGGGGGGTGGGAGTGAGTCAGAACCAACTTCCCAGGAGGGCTGGCTGGCTCAGGGTGCCACAAGATTCAGAAAAGCTCAGCCAGACCGACAAAGGCTGCAGGTAGAGGGGAGAGGGAGGAAATCCTGGGCAGAAGAAAGTAAGAGCCTGGGCACAGGTGTGGTGCTGTGGATCAGCTTGCCTTTGCCTAGAAAGTTCAAGGAGCCTGCTGCCACCAACATCTAGGAGCTTAAAGGTGCCGGGGGGCGGGGGTGGGGACTGCACGGATTCAGCTAAAAAGTTACGCTGGCCTGGAAGATAAGGGATTGGGGTTCTCATCCTGTGTGACCCTGAGCAAGCAAGTCACTTAGACTTTTTGAGCCTTAATTTGAATCTGTGGAATTAGATGGTTCGAAAAGTCCATCGCAGTTCTGTGGATCTTCTACTCTTGGCCAGCCAAACCAGTGAGTCATTGCTCTCAAAGTCAGGCATTTCTTCCACCTAACCTCAGTCTTTCCTGCTTCCTCCTGGATCGCTTCCTCACTCACACACTCCACAAATATTTACTCAGCATCTGGCCCTCTGTGTGCCACTGTGGGAAGGCACAGGGAGCTGGAGAATGCAAGGACTCTGCCTCAGAGGGGCTGCTCAGTGCTGGGCTGGTGGGTACAGGCATGAGCGATGATTCGACTCCTGGCACCACCACTGCTGAGCCTTGAGACTTTAGGCAAATTACTTCATCTCTCTGTACCTCAGTTTCTTCATCTGTGTTATCCCCTTCAAGGGAAACAACCCAGACCTTGTAGAGTTGCTGGGCCTAGCCTAAAGTAGGTCCTCAGTAAATGAGAACTATTATATTTAGGGCTGCAAAGGAAGGAGAGCCAGGATTCAAACCCTGATCTGTGTGCTCCCAAGCCTATGTTTGCCTGCTGGGTACCCAATCAGCCCCTCCGATGGCTTCCTCTTCCCCTGCCAGTCCCTGTGCCAAGCCGGGCTGGCCTCAGGTTTGGAGTCTTTGTGGCGCTGGGATTAGACAGCAGAAACAGCTTGTTGAAAAGCTGTCGGGGGAGAGGGACGTGACTGGAATCCCTCTGCCCCTCTGCCCCCACCCCCCGCTGGGTCTGGTCTCCTTGCCCAGTCTTCCTCCAGAGCCCAATGCCCCTGGCCTCATCTAGGTGTGCTGACCTCCTTGTCTCATTTTCTTGTCTCTCACTTCCGGTCCCCCACCACCCCGCTTTCAGCCCAAGTTGTCATGGGGATAGTCCTCAGCATCCCTAGCTTCCTCTTGCCCTCATCTTATGGTATCCATAGCAACAGCCCCCATTCATTTCCATGGCAACTGCATCCTGATCCCATCCCCTGCTAGCTGCCTGGCTCCGGTCAGTGCCAATAAAGGGAAGAAGAGAGAGATACCTCCCATTAATAGCAGCAGCCGGAGTGGGTCAGTGCCCCCGCCATGGGCAGGCCACCCCAAATCCCTACTGCCCGTTCTGTCCCACTTCTCCCCATCATAATGCCTTGGCTCACAAGGTCCCTCACTCCTTCTCTCTACCAACTCCTCCTAGGAAAGGCCCTATTCAATAGCTCCCCCACCCCACCACTGCCCCATGAAGCCTTTGAGGTAGCAGGGGAACTAGCACAGGCTCTGGGCTTTGAATCCCTGTTCTGCCACTTGCTAGTCCTGAGACCTTTGGCATCACTTTCTCCCTCAGAGCCTTCTCGTCACCTGCAAAATCGGAATCCTAATTCTTCCTTCACATTTGCCATGCAGTTAAAATAATGTGCAGAAAATGCCTGACACAGGGAAGGTGCGCTGTAAGTGCGAGTTTATTTTTATTCCGCTCAGCACCCCTGCCCCACCCCCCAGCAGGAGGAATCTCTCCTGAACTCTCCTAGCACTTCCTCCGTTCCCCAGCCCTGAGAACTTTCAGCTTTATACTGTGGTTAGTTGTGTAACGTGATTTATTCCCCCCGCTGCAGAGGATGCTCCCCAGTTTCCCTCACAGAATAGCCCAGCAGACAGCACACATGGGTGCACGTGTGCGCGTGTGTGTGTTTTCTTTGCTCCTGTTCCCGGCTGGGAGGAGTCCCAGAGAGGTAGATCTCCCAGGCCCTTTCTGAAGTGCAGGAATCCAAAGAGGGAATTGCATTTTGAGCTCCATGCAGATGAGAAACTGAGGTGCATAGAGGTAAAGGGACACACCCAGGCTCACACAGCAGATAAATGGCTGTCAGGACCTGAACCTAGGTCTGCCCAGCTTCTTATTGCACAACATGTTCTCTGTGTGTGTGTTTGTGTGTGTGTGTGTGTGTGTGTGTGTGTGTGTGTGTGAGAGAGAGAGAGAGAGAGTGAGAATGAATATGAGTCTATGTGAGATGTAAGAAAGAGAAGAGAGATTTTTCCATGTGATCAGCATTTGCCACGCAGTTAAAATAATGTGCAGAAAGTGCCTGACACAGGGAAGGTGCACTGTAAGTGCGCTGAGTGTTTGCGAGTTCTGAGTTAAGGGATCCCACGTCCCCAGGTCCCATTTCTTTAGCAGTGTGCATGATGCCCTCAAGCTCTGTCCTTTTTGGGGGGCTGTGTTGACAGCCTGACCTCCCTGCCACTATTACCTTTGCAACCAAAACAGAAGGGAGAGGAGAACTGCCAAAGGGTAGAGGGCCAGGGGCAGCATGGGGCTAGAAGTGGGGATAGGCAACAAGATGTCATGAGAAGACAGCCTAGGCCCTGGGTTTGCATCCTGACTTTCTCACTTAATAGCTGTGTGACCTTGAGCAAGTTTACATCACCTCTTGCCTCAGTGTCCTCATCTATAAAATGGGGCTAATGGTGCCTGCCTCTGTAAATTGTAAGGCTTCAATGAGCTAATTAATGCCCTTGCCCTAGGGATAGAGGTGACTCTAGGGTCCTATGGCAGCACAGAGGAGGGGCCTGTAAGCAATCCTGTGTGAAGGGCTCAGGCAGGCATGGAAGGGAACACCCGAGCTAAATGTTGAAGGGTGAGCAGGAGGTAGCCAGGTTGGGGTAAAGGGGCAGAGGGTATATGAGGCAGAGGTCCGGTCAGGAGAATCATCCTCAGCTATGGTTAGGAAGCTGGAGGTTATCCTATGGAAGATGATTCCTGTAAAACCTAAGTAGATCACGCCCCTCCTCTGCTCATCTCAATCAGAGCAAAAGCCAAAGTCTTTTTCGTGGGCTCAATGCCCTTCACAATTTGGCCCCAATTACCTTTCTGATCTTATCTTCTATCACTCTCCCCTCGTTTACTCTGCCCCAGCTTCACTGGCCTCCTGGCTGTTCCTCAAACATGCCAAGCACAGTTCTATCTCAGGGCCTTTGCACTGGCTCTACCCTCTGTCTGGACTGCTCTTGTGTCAGATAACCACACAGCTCATCCTTCACTTCCATCAGGGCTCTGATTATATGCCATTTATTCAAAAAGCCCTTCCCTGACCACCGCGTCTAAAACAGCACCTTTAATCACCCTGCTGTATTTTCCTTCCTAGCACTTCTCTCTACCTGAAATGATAGTATATATTTATAGTCTTCTTCTCCCACTAGAATGTCACTTCCATGAGGGAACAAATCTTACACGTCTTGCTCACGATTGTATTTCCAGCACCTAGCACTGTGCCTGGCATGTAGAAGGGGCTCAGTTGTTGTTTGTTGAATGAGTTATGAGAAGCCATGGAAGGGTTTTAGTGGGGGAGCAAAACGGTCAGATTTCTACTTTGGAAAGCTCTCTCTGGCCACAGGATGGAGAACGGATTGGGAAGAGGAGACTGGAGGCTGAGGTCAAAGTTCAGGTGAGAGGATATATTACTGCAGCTGCCAGAGCTCATTCACTGACTTCCTCCCTCCAGAAGCTTTCATTGAGCACCTACTCTGTTCCAGGCCTTGTGCTCTGTGCTAGCGGAGAGATTACCAAATTCTCTTCCTGTGCTGGGATTCTGGGAGTCAGGAACACAAATAGCTGTCACGCTTTGCCAAAGCTAACCTGCTCCATAAAAAGAAGGACAGACATGTGCTGTGTGTGGGAGCCCTGGACAGGATCAGCAATCATTTCTGGCTAGAGGTGGGCTTTGGGAGGGCTTCTTAGTGGTGGCATATGACCTGAATCTTGATGGCACTAGGGTGTGTGGGGGGTTCTCAGATTGCAGATGGCAGAAGATGATAGGGATGGCATTGCAGGTAGAAGGTACTGTATGAGCAGTTTGGGAGGTGGAAAGGACAGGAGTATTGGGGAGAAACAGGATTTGGGCTGGCTGGAGGGAAGGATTCATGGGGTGGGGGGCTGGCAGCCAACGCTGCAGTATGGCTTAATGTTTAAGACTGTGAGCTCTGGAGTCAGACTGCCTGGATTTGAATCCTGGCTCTATCATTAATAGCTGTGTGACCACAGATACATTACTAACCTCTCTGGGCCTCAGTTTCTTTATGTGTAAAATGAAGACAAATAACAATACCTACCTCATAGGGTTTTGAAGAGTAAACAAGTTATTAAATGTGAGGTGGTAAGAACAGTGCCTTACTAAACATTAGCTACTGTATCTTGGAGAAGCCTCAAATGCCACAATAAGGAACCTGGGCTATCTCTTGTGGGCAGTGGGAACCATGGATTGTTCGTGAACAAAGGAGACGACAGTTGATCAAAACTGGGAGCCATGTGCTGGGAGGGGAGAGGTTTGAGAGGTTGGTGGGCAGGATCCTGCAGTCCTGAAGGGGCGAAGAGGAGCATCTTAGATGCCTGGGGGGCTCTGGGCTGGGTCTGACCCCTGAAGGGGGACTTCACAGGCCCCAGAGGACCAGAAGGAGAGAGCATCTGGGCAGGGCAGCCCCTCAGTCTGTTTCCGCCCTGCTCCTGACAGTGTAGCAGATTAACACTTGGGAGGGTAGAGGGTGAGCAGTGGGCGGGAGCCCCCACCAGGACAGAGCCAGCGCCAACGCTGTAACCCACCGCACCCAGCCCCCAGACCAAAGTGCTCTTCTCTGCCAGGCTGGCAGGCCCGTTGTAGCTCAAGCTCCTGAAACAGTAGGGAGCCCCCCTCCACCCACCCCAGCTTGCCCCCGTTCTGGTTCTGTGCCCTGGGCCTCTGCAAGTAGGGGCTGGGGAATGGCCCCTTAACCCTTTCGCCAGCCAAGAGCCCCCTCACCCCCGTGCCTGCCGGCCTCAGCCACATTCATTCTCCCCACAACTCCCTCACGCCTCCCCCTGCCTGTCGCCCCCTCCCAACCCCCCTGTCCAGTGTTCCTGTCTCTGTGGCTGCTCACTGTGCCTGCCCAGCTCAGGGCGCCTGGGCTCTGTTGCCACCTGAGTTCCCTGGCAGCCTGGTTGCCATGGCACCGTGGGAGCAGGTGTGGCAGAACAACAGCTCCGGGTAACCAGGGCAGGCAAGACCCAGTGCCCAGCTCCTACCACTCTTCAGCCTTGAGACCCTTGTCCCCTTCCCCCAGCTGAACAGAGGAGGCCATGAGGAGAACAAGGAAGTTGCCCCGCAGGGAAGCTCTTTACCTGTGAGGATGCTGGATGGGAGGTGCCTCCCACTGTCACTGAGCCCGTGTCCTGGCGGCCAGGGAACCCTGGGAACTGGCCAAGCCCGGAGTCCAGGCCTCTGAGGGCAGAGGCAGGGCTGTAGGGGGAAGGGCTGGGCGAGCAGGGGAGAGCCTAGATGTGCAGGATGTGGGAGTGGGCCTCAGGCCTGGGGACAGGGCTGATCGGGGATGGTGCTGGGGATAGGGCTGGGAGGGATGCATGTCTCGTCTTGTCTCCTCTTGGGGACAGAGCTGTGAGGGGAAGAGGTCTGGGGGGTGGAGATACAAGGGAATTGGTCCCTCAGGGGAGGAAGGGTTTGGGGATGGAGCTGTTAGGGGCTGAGATGATTAGAAAAAGGAACTTGAGGGGACAGGAGTGGGAGGAAACTGGTCTGAGGATAAGGCTGTGAGGGGATATGGCCACAAGGGGACCAGGCTGTGAGAGTAGAGTAGGACTGGGGACAAGACTGTGAGAAGACCTGGCTGGAGGGAAAGGAGTCTAAAAGGATGGAGCTGTGAGGGGACAGGGCTGAAGGGACGAGGACAGGACTGTGAGGGCAGTGAGGAGACAACTTGGGGGGTAGAACTCCCCTCTGGCCTTTAAGTATCAGGGTCCTTGTATCTGTGAGGACGCTGGGGAGGATGGGGTTGTGGGAAGGGATCTGGTCCACCCACTCTCAGTCTGACCCAGCAGGCCTGTCTCCTGTTCCCACATCCTGGCTCATCTTATCTCATCCCCACAGTGTGGAGGGTGATGCCCCAGGCAGTGACCTGAGCACAGCGGTTGATAGTCCCGGGAGCCAACCCCCCTACCGGCTGAGCCAGCTGCCCCCCACCAGCAGCCACATGGGGGGCCCCCCTGCTGGGGTGGGCCTTCCCTGGGCTCAGCGGGCTCGCCTCCAGCCAGCCAGTGTTGCCCTGAGGAAGCAGGAAGAAGAGGAGATAAAGCGCTCCAAGGCCCTGTCGGACAGCTATGAACTCTCCACGGACCTGCAGGACAAGAAGGTGCCGACGAGACGGCTCTGGCCAGGAGTGGGCGTGGGGGTGGGGGTGTGAGAGGACCAAGGGAGGGATTGGAATGTGGCACTCGAAGGTGGTGTCCAGGGAGGGATAGTGAGACTAGAACAGGAGAAGACTGGCTCCAGAACCCTTCACCCTACTAGGGCCTCACTGACCCATTCACCATCCATCCACTGAGTCTTGTATTCACTCAGCAAACACTGAGTGAGCTCCATGCTGGGCACTGGAGATGTAAAGATGAAACACCTGGACCTAGTCCTCAAAAATCTCAGTGTAAGGGGAGAAGCACACACATAAATTGACAAGTTCAGAACAGTGTGTTACAAAATATCACATGTATCACACAAGGTATTGTTTAGCTACAAAGGGGACACAAAATACTACGTACAAAAGAAAAAAACTGGAAGGACATATCCCAAAATGTAATTGTGGTTATGCCCAGGTGTTGGGACTTTAGGTGAACCAAACTTCCTCCCTTCCTTCCTTCCTCCCTTCCTTCCTTGCTCCCTCCCTCCCTCCCCTCCCTCCCTCCCTCTCCCCCGTCCTCCCCGCTTTCTTCCTCTCTCTTTCAACTTTCTTTCCTTCCTTCATCGCTCCCTCCCTCCCCCCCTCCCTCTCCCCCCCCCCTCGCCCCTTTCTTCCTCTCCT
>NW_006785259.1:84729-85146 GCF_000442215.2 Lipotes vexillifer
TTCCTCCCTCCCTTCCTTCCTCCCTCCCTCCGTCCCTCCCCTCCCTCCCTCCCTCTCCCCCGTCCTCCCCGCTTTCTTCCTCTCTCTTTCAACTTTCTTTCCTTCCTTCCTCGCTCCCTCCCTCCCTCCCTCCCTCTCCCCCGTCCTCCCCCCTTTCTTCCTCTCTTTCAATTTTCTTTCCTTTCTCCCTTCCTCCTTTCCTTTTTTCCTTCCTTTCTTCCCTCCCTCTCTTCCTCTCTCTTTCTCCTTCTTGCTTTCAATTTATGTCTTCCTTTCTTTCCTTTTTTGGCTTCTCTGTGTTTTTTTTTCTTTTCTTATTTTAAAATACTGAACATCTACTTCTTGTAAATAAAAAAAGAGGGGCTTCCCTGGTGGCGCAGTGGTTGAGAGTCCGCCTGCCGATGCAGGGGACATGGG
>NW_006785259.1:85260-92779 GCF_000442215.2 Lipotes vexillifer
AAAAAAAAAAAAAAAAAAACCCACAGTTCAGTCCCGTGTGACATGTGCTATCTGAGATTAAAGTGAGAACACGACACTGAGAGCCCAGCCTGGTGCATCCAGGCAGCTGTAAGCAGTTAGCTGTGACTCGGGCGGTGGTGTGGTTGAGGCCCAGGGAGATGAGGAGGCTGTAGTGAGTTTCTGACCTTGTTCCCCTCCACCCTCCCCTGCCAGGTGGAAATGCTGGAGAGGAAGTATGGGGGCTCCTTCCTGAGCCGCAGGGCTGCCAGGACCATCCAGACGGCCTTCCGCCAGTACCGCATGAACAAGAACTTTGAGCGGCTCCGCAGCTCAGCTTCAGAGAGCCGCATGTCCCGCCGCATCATCCTTTCCAACATGCGGATGCAGTTCTCCTTTGAGGAATATGAGAAGGCACAGAACCCCGCGTACTTCGAGGGCAAGCCTGCCTCGCTGGACGAGGGTGCCATGGCTGGTGCCCGGAGCCACCGGCTTGAACGGGGGCTCCCATATGGAGGCTCCTGTGGAGGGGGCATCGATGGTGGGGGAAGCTCCGTCACCACATCTGGAGAGTTTTCTAATGACATCACAGAGCTTGAGGACTCCTTCTCCAAACAGGTCAGCATCCCTGAAAAGGGCCTTTCCTCCCCATCCCTGTGCTATGGCTACTCCTACGCCTTTTTACCTGTACTTCAAACCGAAAGAAGTTGCCCAACAAGCTTTTGATAACAACAAATAGCTACCATCTGCATAGGGACTGTGAGAATAATGAGAAAGGATTGGCAAGAGAAAAATTATATCGTTTAAACAAGCAAGTTAAAAATCTGGGTGTCTAGAACACATAAGAAAATTAAAGTTCTCACTCTTTGGAAAGTGAGCCACTATCAGATAAAGGCCTAACAGGTGATGAGCTCCTACTCTGTACCAGGTGCTGTATATGCCTCATAATGACCTTCCAGACCAGTGTTGTTATCCTGGTTTTACAGGGGAGGAGACTGAGGCTCTGTGGCCCAGAGAGGTGAAGTGACTTTCAAACTGGATTGGAACTCAGCTCTGACTGGTTCCAAAGTTTTCCCTTATACCATACGACCATGGACCAGGCTCTGTGCTGGGTGCCATGTGGGAGACAGATGAACCGGCCAGGGTTCTTTTTCTCAAGGATCTCCCCAAGCCAGTAGGAAATAGCAGACACATGTGCACAGGACTGTCTCCTGAAAGAATGTGCTCAGAGCCATGAGAAGGGATCACATGGGAATCCAGAGGAGGGAGAGGAAACTTTCTTCTGGGAGGACCAGGCAGGCTTCTTTGAGGAAACAGCACTGGACCTGGGCCTTAGCAGACAGTTTAGAGTTAGCAAGTTAGAGATAGTCGGGAGGGTGTTGCTTGCATAGGCATTGCATCAGCAAAAGCAGGAAAGGGTGGGAATGTAACCAGCAGTGATAGTGGTAGGAGATCACTCTAGGCTTGTAGTGTGTCAGCATAGCTGATCAGCTGCAAATCCCAGTTTTGCTATTTCCGAGCTATGTGACCTTGGGCAAACTGTTTAACCCCACTGAAACATGATCAATAAAATGGAGATAAGACCTTCTTTTTAGAGCTGTTTGGAAGGTTCAGTTCAGCTAGGTAGTATATCTGAAAGCACATAGTACATGGTAGCTGCTAAATACATGTTAGTTTCCTTCCTAAAACCAAAGAGGTATTTGGCAGAAATTGTTGAATGAATGAATAAAAGAAAGTTTATAAGAGGAGAAATCATTCTGCTCTAACCTCTGTGACCTGGCCCTGCCATAAACCTGGGCATGCTTCCCTGGAGGTGTGTTGGGGGTGGGGGGGGGGCAGGGGCGGGGAGAGAGAAGGAAAGAAGGATTAAAGGGAAGATCGAAATCAGTCATTTATTCATTCATACAACACATTTAATTGAACATCTCTTCTGTGTCAAGCAATGTGTGTCAAGCTGAGCTAAAAAGAGAGAAACCTGGCCTGGACCCATCCCTCAAGCGGGTAATGGAGCATTGGGCTCACAATCTGGCCTGGGCCCAACTCTCAGTGCTGTTCAAGTCTGATGGGGAAGTGTATTCATTATCTATTGCTGCATAACAAATGACCCCAAAATTTAGTAGCTTAAAACTGAATGTAAAGACTGAGCTTAAACAACAAATAGTTTTTGAGGGCCAGGAATCTCAGAGTGGCTTGACTGGTGGTTCTGGTTCAGGGTCTCTCATGAAGCTGTGATCAAGCTGTAGGGCAGGACTGTAGGCTCTGAAGACTTGACTGGGGCTGATGGGTCTGCTTCCAAGCTCACTTTCTTGGCTGTTGGCAGGAGAATTCAGGGCCTTACCACATGGGCCTCTCTACAAGACTGCTCACAGTGTGGCTTTCCCCAGAGTGAGGGGTCTAAGAGAGGGAGCACAAGTGAGCGAGAGTGCTCAGGATGGAAGCTGCAGTCTTTCATAGCCTAATCTCAGAAGTGACATCCCATCACTGCTGCCGGATGCTATCAGTCCCATAGACCAACCCTGGGATACTATGGTACACGAGGGTGTGAATACCAGGAGGCAGGGATCATTAGGGGCCAGTTTGGAGGCTGAAAACCATAGGCAGAGTTACCAGCCATGGTCCAGATTCTCGAGGCTAAAAATTATGGATTTCCTAAGAGAGAACCAGACAGAGGGCTCTGGGAGCCCAGAGGCAGCTGGGATTTTGGTTTACCCTAAGGGAAGGCAGAGGCAGGAATGTGGCTTGGATCAGGGAGGAGGTGGCATTTGGCTTGGGTCTACATGGACATGAAGGAGGTATTGGGATATCTGAGGAGGGAAGTTGTGGGCATTAGTTCCAGCTCCTGTGAGCTCACAGTGTCTCCCTGGGAGTTATTTTATATGCTACAGAGAATCTGTGGAGGTCGGGGAGGGGAAGCCCTTTTTTTGGCTGCCCCACCAGGAAGATTCCCCCCTTTTTCTTTCCCTCCCTCCCTCATTCCCACCCTTCCACCATCCCACCATCCCACCATCCTTCATCTTTCCTCCCTTTCCCTCCTCCCCTTTTCTCCCATACAGGTAAAGTCTCTGGCTGAATCCATTGACGAGGCCTTGAACTGCCACCCATCGGGGCCCATGTCTGAGGAGCCAGGGTCAGCCCAGCTGGAGAAGCGAGAGTCAAAGGAACAGCAAGAGGACAGCTCGGCCACATCCTTCAGTGACCTTCCCCTCTACTTGGATGACCCAGTTCCCCCACCATCCCCTGAGCGACTGCCCAGCACAGAGCCCCCACCCCAGGGCCGGCCTGAGTTCTGGGCACCCGCCCCTCTCCCACCAGTTCCTCCACCAGTGCCACCAGGGACCCGGGAAGATGGTAGCCGTGAGGAAGGCACTCGCAGGGGTCCTGGGTGCTTGGAATGCCGGGATTTCCGGCTGCGAGCTGCCCACCTTCCCCTGCTTACTATCGAGCCTCCTAGTGATAGCTCCGTGGACCTGAGTGACCGCTCAGATCGCGGCTCTGTCCACCGTCAGCTCGTGTATGAGGCTGATGGCTGCAGCCCCCATGGGACCCTGAAGCACAAGGGGCCACCAGGCAGGGCCCCGATCCCACACCGCCACTACCCAGCCCCGGAGGGCCCAGCTCCAGCCCCGCCAGGGCCCCTGCCACCAGCCCCCAACAGTGGCACTGGGCCCAGTGGTGTGGCTGGGGGTCGGAGGTTGGGGAAGTGCGAGGCAGCAGGCGAGAACTCTGATGGTGGAGATAATGAGAGCCTTGAGAGCTCCAGCAATTCCAACGAGACCATCAACTGCAGCTCTGGCTCCTCTTCGCGGGACAGCCTGAGGGAGCCTCCAGCCACCGGCCTGTGCAAGCAGACTTACCAGCGGGAGACCAGGCACAGCTGGGACTCGCCAGCCTTCAACAATGACGTGGTGCAGAGGCGGCACTACCGAATCGGCCTCAACCTCTTCAATAAGTACGTGCTCCCGTTCCCACTCCCTCACCCCTTCCTACCCTGCTGCTGACACTTTGACCCCTGGAGGCAGTGATCCTGCTGCCACCATCCTCTCATTTTGTGGATGGTGTTTCTCTTCAGCTGTTCAGGGAAAAGAATTGGCAATAGGGTGACAACAGTAGAAAGCTGCCCCCACCCCCATGAGAGGCAGTTCTGGTCCTAGTTCTGCTTCTGACTGGCTGTGTCATCTTGGGTGAGATGCTTCCCTCTCTGGGCCCTAGTTCTCTGTCTATAGGATGGATTCTGAACTTTGGGTCGCCCACCTTCCATTTTTGGTAGGGAAGCGATGTGGTGTATAAAGAACCCTGTTCTCAGAAACGGGAGACTTGGGCCAGACTCACTGGGTAGCCCTGGGCAAGGTGTGTCCTTTCCTTGGGCTTCAGTGTTTCTATCTATTAACTAGCAGGGTGTGGATATTTGAGGTGTTAGGGGCAGGGTGCTGTGTTGGACTAGTCAGTGACCAGGACCGAGCTCTTTCTAGGTACCTGGTCTTGTGCCAGGTGCTTAGCAATGGAATGGGAGTGTGACGTTTGATTAGAAAATAATTAGAAAACAAATGCTTAACATCTTCATAGCCTATGAGACATGGCCTTCTATATTTAGTTCTCAGGATAACTCAGGAAGGTTGGTAGTCGTGTCCCTATTTTATAGAGAAGGAACTGAGGCTTGGAGAAGTAAAGGCAATTGTCCCAAGTCATGCGTAGTAAGTGATGGATCTGAGACTCCTGTGGCACCAAAGTCTTCCAAATTCTAGCCTCGTAGGACCCTAAGGCTCTGGGGTTCTGAATATGGGATAGCTCAGACCCAGATATGGCCTAGTGGAAAATGGGGAGCAGCTTGTCTATAGAAACACTCACAGAGGCTGGGTGATACCTGTCTGAGTGGGATGTGGGATGCGGACAAAGTAATCTTTTCACTTCTCTCCTACTCTGAGGGTCTGTGACTCAGGGAGAAGGACTTAGCCTGGAACTCAGGCTTTCTCCCAGGACTCCTCGGTGCCTGTGAGGAATATCAAAGGTCCTGGCACACAGCAGGCTCTCATTAGATCTTAATTTTCTTTCAATTGTAGTGTGGCTCCAGTGCAGGAGGAAGTTGGGTTGAGGATACCTTGGAATTTTGAAGCACTGTGAAATGGGAAACTGTCTTCTCCTTGGTCCTCAGTTTTCTCACCTGTACCATGAAGGGAGTGGACCAAGTTATATATTCGACTTCCTTAGTTCTCTGAGGACACGGTTGGGCCCAAAATTAGTTCAAGAAATGGGACGGGGGCAGAGTTCCAGGAGGACAGTCATCTCATCTACCTCCCCTCTTTCTGCAGGAAGCCAGAGAAGGGTATCCAGTATCTGATCGAGCGGGGCTTCCTGTCAGACACGCCGGTGGGAGTGGCTCACTTCATCCTGGAACGGAAAGGCCTGAGCCGGCAGATGATAGGGGAATTCCTAGGGAACCGGCAGAAGCAGTTCAACAGAGATGTGTTGGAGTGAGGACCCCAGGCTGGGGAAGACTGGGCCAGGGGTTCCTGGAAAAGGAGGGCAGGAGGGAGATAAACTTTGCAAAACAGGATGAATAGACCTTCCTGCTCCCATACCTCTCTGCCGCAAAGAGATCTTATCTCTCTTGGAACTAGTCCTAAAGTCTTCTGGGTGGCCCCAGGCAAGGCATGCTTGTCCTTTGGCCTGCTTTGAGCCTCAGTTTTCCCATCCCTGATATGAGTGGGTTGACGGAACAGACCGTTAGTAACCATGTGTCTGGCCTGGACTTTTTGGGATGGATTCCATTTCAGACGTTCTATCCTCATAAGTACTTGCTTAGGCCACAGGTCCAGATTTTGGAAGTCTATCAGTGGGGGTGTTGGTTCATTGGAGCAGGTCAGGGTGGGTCAGAGGTTTTCTGCAGGGAAATTGAGAGTTCCACACACCCTTCTCTGCTCCTCAGCTGTGTGGTGGATGAGATGGATTTCTCCTCCATGGATTTGGATGACGCACTCCGGAAGTTCCAATCCCACATCCGGGTTCAGGGTGAGGCCCAGAAAGTGGAACGACTCATCGAAGCCTTCAGGTGTGCCCACTTCCCACTCCTGAAGCTGCCCTTCCCTACTTTGGGGGGCAGTGTAGGATATGTCTACAAGTCACCTCTCTGAGCCTTATACTTTCTTAACCAGAAAATGGAAGTTATAAATCCTGTCTTGCAAGGCAGTTGTGAGGATCAGAGGTAATGTGCCTAAAGTATCCAGCTCAGCATCTGGGACATGGGCATCCAACAAGTGACAACAGCATCAGCAACAACAGCTTATATTCACTGAGCTGATACTGTGCTCGCCAGATATTGGGTACTGAGCTGGACACTTTACATGATTATTTCAGTGAATACTCACAACAACCTGGTGAGGTAGGTGCTTCTCTTATTATTCCCATTTTGCAGATGAGAAATAGGAAGTTTAGAGAAGGTAAGTAACTAGCCCAGAGTCATGTGGTGAATAAGCAGTGGAACCAGTATTTGAACTCATGTGTCTGACTCCATGACCCATGCCCTTAACTATTATCTTCCTCTGTGAATGCTTCGGGGATCAGGCATCAGACCTGGGTATAAATCCTGGCTCCACCACTTTGAGGTATTTAGAGGAGAAACAGAAGAGTTACTGAGAGCTTGTTTCCCAACATGGGAGAAGGATTTGCTTTGTAGTCAGAAAGATCTGCATTTTCATCCTGGTTTCACCATTTATCAGCTCTGTTGCCTTGGGCAAGTTACCTTACCACTTTGGACCTCAGTCACTTCATCTGTAAAATGGGGCTGCTACTAGCTACCTTGCAGGACTGTGATAGGATTACATGAGATAATGTACATAAATCCCCTGGCAAAACTCCATGAAAGGTAGCGGTTGTGATTTTTACATGCTAGTCTGGAGGAAACTCTGAAGAAAGACGAGAGACCCAAAGGGTTTGGGAGTATGTCTTGGAGGAAGGAGTTGGTGGTGCCAGATGGGAGGATAGTGGGTAGGTGGAGGTTACTGGTGCCTGACCCTGGCCCTGACCCCTCCTGTCCTGCAGCCAGCGGTACTGTGTGTGTAACCCAGCTCTTGTGCGCCAGTTCCGGAATCCAGACACCATTTTCATCCTTGCTTTTGCCATCATCCTCCTCAATACCGACATGTACAGTCCCAGCGTCAAGGCTGAACGCAAGATGAAACTAGATGACTTCATCAAGAACCTGAGAGGTGACTGCAGACCTCCCCATCAGCTTTCCCTATCTTTTACCTGGGAAGGGAAAGTGGGCTGGGTGGCAGGGGTGGGGAAGGAAGAGGGAGATCATATCTGCTCCCTGGAAATTAACCTGAATTTCTGCCAAGGCTGGATGTGCCCACAGCATTTACTTGTTAATTCACTCAAATGGTCATTTGTCCATCCATTCATTCCCACACTGAATACTGACTGATTAGGAGGTCCTGAACAGGAGGTACAAGCCCTGGCTCTTGCGGAACTTACACTGATTCACTCACATGTCTGTTTACTCATCACTCCCTCTTTCCCTCCCTTG
>NW_006785259.1:92789-109015 GCF_000442215.2 Lipotes vexillifer
CCTTGTTTATTTATGCCCATAAAGACTGGTTTATTTTAGGTACCCTTTCCTCCACTTATGCATTCATTTATTCACTCCACCAACCAGCCAGGCAGTTGGCACTGGGTGCCTCATGTGTCCCAGTCCCTGTGGTGGGCGCTAAGGACTGGGGAGGGGCATCTGCCACAGTCCCTGCCCTAAGAGGGCTCCCGGTTTGTGGGAGAGATACCCAGCACAAGACAGGAAGTGAACTGTGATGTCAGGCCAAAAGTACAGTCAGAGCTCAGGGGAGAGAGAGCCTACCTCCAACATGCTTCCTGGAGGAAGCAGTATTTTCATTTTCAGGTGGTTCTTGAAGGCACAGATAATGTGATGGAACAGTGATGGAGGAGGCTTACCTAGCAGTAGGAATAACAAAGGCACAGAGGTAGGAAAACGTTAAGTTGTTTGGAGAACAATCAAGAGGGGGTGGACAATCCAGTTGGTAAGGTCAGTTGGAACCAGAATCCAGCAGCCTTGAGTGCCAGATGAAAGGTGTCACCTTGACCTTTTTTCTCAGTTTATTGTATCAATGTCAAGCCCTGCCTCTCACCAAAGAGCAGCCTACTAAAAATGGCACAGATGTTAGGATTATTTAGACAAAAGTGAAAGAGGGAAGTATAATTGAGGAAAAACAAACAGACAAGACAAATTTGCTGACTGTCATGGTTTGCACAATTGGGCTCTAAGCTCTCTGGCAGCTGAGGTAAAAAGGCGGTGTGATGAAGGCTGTTCCTTTAGCACCTGGTGTCCATGGAGGAGGTGTGGCATTTCCAAAGGAGAAAACATTTTCTTTAACAGAAGGTTTAGAGAGAAGAGTGAGTGGGTTTCGCTCAGCAGACAATCAGAAGGATGGTAGACTTGAGAGGAGGGAATTAGACAGATCAGAGGCCATCTGGAGCTGTCTCCCAGAATCCTGCCATTAGTCGTTCGTTCGTTCCTTCATTCATTTCATCCATTCTCCCTTCCCCCCTCCCTGTCTCTCTCTCTAGCTCTCTCTCTTTCTCTGCGTGTGTGTGTGTGTGTGTGTATACATATATACATTTTTTTTTTTTTTTTTCCTTGCGTTATGCGGGCCTCTCACTGTTGTGGCCTCTCCCATTTGCGGAGCACAGGCTCCGGACGCGCAGGCTCAGTGGCCATGGCTCACGGGCCCAGCCGCTCCGCGGCATGTGGGATCTTCCCGAAACGGGGCACGAACCCGCGTCTCCTGCATCGGCAGGCGGACTCTCAAGCACTGCGCCACCAGGGAAGCCCCATATATGTATTTTATATATGTATGTATATGTATATATATTTCCCCCTCCAATTATTAAATAAATAAGCAAACAAACAAATGAAATAAATACCTGCTCATTCTGGAAATTTTAGAAATATAGAAAGTTATTAAAAATTTTAACCATCCAAAATTCTGCCCCCTAGAGGCAACCATGGTTGATATTTTGGTGTATTCTAGTCTTTTTTCCTGTGCATATGTAACTTTTTATACAGTTAAGATCAGGCTGTACATGCAATTTATTATCTTGCTCTTTTCACTTAACTTGCTACAGGAATTTTCTCATGCTTTTTTGATAAACGTCAAATTTTTAATAGCTGTAAATTATTTTATGAAACAGGTATACTCAACTTTACTTAAGTATTCTGCTGTTAGAACTTAGGTTGTTTCAAATTTTTCCCATAAGTTGTACTTATACATATATCTTTGCACATATTTCTGAGTAATTCCTTAGAGTAGGTTCCTAGAAGAGGAGTCACTGAATACTTAGGCTTGCCAAATTACCTTCCAAAATAGTTAACGTCAGTATATCTGCTTGCTTCCCTGAACTCTTACTAACACTGGATATTATCATTTAACATTATTTTTGCTAGTTAGAAAGGCCAAAAAAAGTATCTGATTGTTTTAGTCACACTGTACTCTGAGTTGTTTAGATAAAATCCCCACCCTGGGGAAGAAAGCAACTGACTATCTTGAAGGGCGCCTTTCTTAGCCCAATCCTGACCAAGGGACCGAGGGTGCCCACTCCCTCCAGTCCTGGCCATTGTTATGGCCCACGCTTGGGTGTGGGGTGTTGTGGAGAATCCCTGCCACCCACTCCCCACATGTATACTATATATTCCTGTGTATTCCCTCCACCCAGGGGTTGACAACGGTGAAGACATCCCCCGAGACCTCCTGGTGGGTATTTACCAGCGCATCCAGGGGCATGAGCTGCGGACCAACGACGACCACGTGTCCCAGGTGCAGGCCGTGGAGCGCATGATTGTGGGCAAGAAACCCGTAAGTGCCTTGGGAGACTGCAGAAGGGACAGGGTTTGGGAGGTGAGTCCATGCCCCTTTCTGAGCCCCAGGCTCCCCTCAACTGCCTAATGGAGTGGGTGGTGATGCATTCCTCAGGGGTGGTGGGGCAGGTTGAGTGAGATGCTCTATGGAAATGTATCTGGCACATGGCAAGGCACATCATGGGTGCTGTATAAACATTAGCATCCTTCACACCTCTGGTTTTGCCTGTCCATCCCGAGTGAGCAGCCAAGATAATAGTTAGCTGATGACCAAAGCCAAGAACACACTCTAGTCTTTTAGTCAACAAACATCTACAGATGCCTTTCCACTGAGCCCAGCATTTCGATTGGCACTGGGGACACAGATATGAATAAGATGTGATCTCTGTCCTTGGAAGCACTCCCAGACCAGGTGGGGAGGTGTCAGACAAAGACACAATAACTTCACCTTATAGTTAGGTTAATTAAGGGGAGTACACGGGAGGGAGAGGTCATTTTCAGCCCAGGGAGATCAGGAATGGCTTCTTGGAAAAGAGAACCCTGGAACTGGGGTTTGGAGGAGGAGTGGAATGTGGCCATAGGGAGCTGGGCAAGAAAGGCATTCCAGACACAGGGAGCTGCCGGGACAAAGATAAGCCGAGGTTTAGTTGCTTAGACTCGTGTGTCAGAGTGACAGTGATATGTACCAGAGGTGAACATCCTCTTGCAGTTAATGTTAAGATGCCTGAAGCTGGTGGGCTGGCCTTGCGGACACCTATTTCTTCATGCCTATCTAGGTCCTGTCTCTTCCTCACCGTCGACTGGTTTGCTGCTGCCAGCTCTATGAGGTGCCAGATCCAAACCGCCCACAGAGGCTAGGGTTGCATCAGCGAGAGGTCTTCCTCTTCAACGATCTCCTTGTGGTATGAGCACTGAGGGGAGAAGGAGGGAAGGTGGTGAGCTTGGACCACGGGTCTGGTGTGAACCATATTAACATTGGTGGGTGGAGGCGTGGCAGGTAAGGAGCTCTGCCATGTGATCTGAGTGCCTCAGCCCGTCCTTTACTTCACCATTTGGAGGATCCATTTGGAGGTAGTGGCAGCCACACGGGGGCAGAAAATGTGAGGACCAGGGCAGATGACAGGCTTACAATCTGGAAAGTGGTAGAAAAAGTCCCTGCCCACCTCAATAGCCCAGTGAGTTGGCTGGAGGACGTGAACCTGTGACCCTGGGGTCAGTCTGAAACCTACTGGTGGTCAGGCTGCTTGAAGTGATTCTTAAAACCGAGCTCATCACCAGTGTATAGACATGTGTCTTTTAGAACTAGGACTCTTAGGACTCTGCAGGTGGGAAGGGAAGTTCAGGGTCTCCTGTCCAACCTCTTACCCCACGCAGAAGCCAGCTTCCTGCATGGCCCTCTGTTTGCATGAGTGCAGGCACAGAAGGCTGCCTTCCTCCAAGGCAGCCAGTTTCCCGTTCAGACAGCTCTGACTGCTAGAATCTGTCTCCCAGTGGGTTTCCTTCAATAATCTTCACTCAACCCTTGGGATCACAGAGAACAAGTGTTCTCCCTCTGCTCTGAGACAGCTCCTCAGGGGTTTGAGGACAGTGACCTGTCCTCCCTTGGTCTTCTGTCCTTTAGAGCAGGTCTCCCAACCTCGGCACTATTGACATTTAGGGCAGATGTGGGATACTTTGTTGTGAGAGCTGTCCTGTGCATTGCAGCATGTTTAATGGCATCCCTGGTCTCTACCTACTAGGTAGCAGTAGTACTCCTCAACTAACAATGTCTCCAGACATTGATAAATGTCCTCTGGAAGGCAAAGTCACCTCTAGTTGAGAATTGCTGCTTTAGATGAAGCTCCTCCAGTGCCCTCTCTGAGCCTTTATTTCCTCCTCTATGAAGTAGAGCTAATCCCTATCTCAGGGTTGTCATGGGGATGAAATAAGAGGTTAGATGCGGACTAGCCTAACCCAGAGGAGGGCCTGGCCCACGCAGGTATTGAGTAAATGTTTCACCATCCATCATGTGCTGAAACCTATGGGTGCCCAGCCCCATGCTAGGCACTGGGTTCCCAGAGATGAGGGAGACTCAGTCCTCATTCTCGGGAAGCTCACAGTCTGAAGGGCTAAAAGGATGCTTTGCATAACTGTGCACTGTAACCATCCTGAAATCAAATCATGTGCTTTTAAACGCCATTTGCAGGTGGTCTGAGGTGTTTACAACTTATATTAGCTCAGTCCAGAGTGCCCAAGTACTTGACAAAGACCTTGGGTTGTTGAGAAGAAGACTCGTTAACTCTATACATTGCTTTATTGAAGATTGCTAATGTGCCCCGGGTCTGGTCCAGGTGGGCAAGACACATGAAAACCAGACTCCTCTTGGTGCTCCCAGTCCAGCAATCACACACTCAGAGTACTCTCCTAAAGCCTAGCGGTGAAAGGCACTGAACCAGCACTCTGGAAGCTCAGAAAATGGCGGGAAATCTATGTGAGGTGTTAGAACAGGCTTCCTGGAGGGAGCAGCATTCAGTTGGTTCCTGTAAAAATCGAAAGTGCCTGTCGTGCATCATCATTACATCAGGAACTTGCATTTTTCTCCCATCTTTCCTATTCTGCTCCACAAGCTTCAGTTCGCCCCAGCTTGTGGGTATGTGTGTTTGTGTGTATATGTCTGTTAGTGGCGGTGGGGTAGAGGGGAGGGCAGCTGCAAGCAATAGGTGCCATGTGGAAATTCCCCACCCCAAACCCTGCCTCTTGTCTTTTTCCCCACCCCTGCCAAAGGTCACCAAAATTTTCCAGAAGAAGAAGATCTTGGTGACATACAGCTTCCGTCAGTCCTTTCCCCTCGTGGAAATGCACATGCAGCTCTTCCAGAATTCATGTGAGTCCCTTCTTGGATCCCAGCATCCCAAGAGTCTTTGCCATGGCCCTCATGCTCATCCTTTTTGCACACCAACCTCCAGTTTGTGGACTCCTTTACAACTGGGCTAAGGTCTCCAAAGCACCTACTTGGTCCCAGGATGTAAGACAGGCCAGGGTGGAGTATGACTTGTGCCCTGGGGAGCTCATGGTCTGGCAGAGAACTGCAGCATGTATGTTTTTTGGTGGGCCAGAGGCATGGCAATCATGGTATGCGTTGAAGGACTAAGCCAGAGGAGCTTTGATGGGTGGCCTTCTGGGCAGCAGAAGCAATGTGAGTAGAGGTAGAGGCATGCGGAAAGGGGTTCTAGAGAGCAGCCAGAGTTCAGTCTGCCTTTACACCCAGGGCCGTGATTACCAGGAGTTTGGGGGCTTTGGAGCAAAGGAGAGCTGCTGCTAAAGCTCATGCAGAGAAGAGGCTGGGTCAGAGTTGGACATTAGAAAAAATTATTTCACATATGAGCCACCTTGCTTCAGTCCTGACAGAGGTGCCTGACCTCCCCCCTCCCCACAGATTACCAATTTGGAATCAAGTTGCTGTCTGCAGTACCTGGCGGGGAGCGCAAAGTCCTCATCATCTTCAATGCCCCCAGCCTCCAGGACCGGCTGCGCTTCACATCCGACCTGCGAGAATCCATTGCTGAGGTGCAGGAGATGGAGAAATACCGTGTGGAGTGTGAGTAGCCCAGCCACGTCTCCTTCCCCGTCTCCTGATGCAGTGCCTTGCAAACACTAAGAATCCTGTCCTCTGAGAAGCTCAGAGTTGAGGGTTAGCTTGTCCAACCTTCCTACCCTCGTTCCAGGAACACTTCAGCCTCTGCCTGAATAGCTTCAGTGACAAGGGGCTCATTAACCTCTCAGCCTCAGATTATTACTCCAAGCCCTAATTATGAGCCAACTCTTCCTTCTATTAAAAGGCAGCAGGGAAAAGAATCAGGGTATTGGAGGTAGGACTCTAGTTTCAGATGCCAGGTATGCTACTTATTATCTGGGTAAACTGGGGCAAGGTGCCTGACTCTCTGAGCCCCAATTTCTTCATACATGAAATTGGGGTGGTGAAATCTCCTTCGCAGAGTTGTGGAGATTCAATGAGATAAGGTGGAATGTGTGTCCTACATGTTCATAGGACATGCGTGTTGAACATCCTAGGTGTCCGACAAATGTTAGCCCCCTTCCCAGCCTCTCCTTTCCTCTCCCCACATTCTAGTTCCCAAGCTGAATCCTGGTGACCCATCCTCCCAGCCTCCAGGGGCCATATCAAGTCATTTTGATCATATATGATGGAAAATAGTGATTACATCTCATTCCTCCCAATGCCCTCTAAGTTTTCTCTTCTCCAGGCTAAGCAGTCACAGTTAAGTAACATGGTGTTAAGGAGAAAGAGGCAGGCAGAGAAAGACAGAGACAGAGACAGAGGTGGCGGATAGCTCCTCGGTGAGGCCTTCACAGTTCCAGGGTCTGCTGTGCTCCTCAGCAAGGCAGGTCACTCATTCAGCTCACCAGGGCCTTGAGACCCTGGGGACATTCAGAGAGAGGGTGAGCATGCCAGGCTGAGGGGAGGGTGATAGACAGAAGTCTCTGTGACCTCCGCAAGGAGGCAGGAGTATAAGGCTGAGAGTATGGGCTCTGTACTCAGGCAGACCTGCTTCCAGAATGTCGGCTCCCCCCTTCCAGCTGTATGACCCTGGGCAATCTCTGTGACTTCTCAGATTCTCAGTTTCTTCCTCTGAAAACTGGCTACTAATACTTACCTCTGAACTGGTGTAAGGATTGAGAGAGATCGAGTACGCATAGCACCCAGCATACTGCTGGCACATGACAGATGATTTGATTCCCTTTGGTTTCCTGCTCCTGTCCTTCCAGGAGCCTTCTGCTCTGGAACAAGGTATCTGAGAATCGAGAGGGCTCTGGAGTGAGTGCCCTTCACCATAGGCTCGAAGGGCCTTCCTGCCCGTCCTGGGAACAAAGCAGCCAATGTAAAGCTCAGTTTTGAAAGGTAGGGGTGGTCTGGGAGACCAGGCAGGGAAGGGGAGAGGAGCCGGAGCAGCAGACACTAAGAGGGACAAGGGGAGACTGAGCCAGAGGAGATGGCACGAGACGGGCTGGGCGCCGCAGTGCTTAGGAGATGTAGCTGAGGTTTGGCTGTCCAGGGGGTGAAGCAGGAGGCCTGAGGACAGAGCAGGTGAGGAGGGGGAAGGCCCACGGAGGGCTGGGGTCAGTCAGGTGGCCTCTCACTCCTGTCCCTGACCTTTGCTCCCTGTCTCCCCACCTGCCACCCAGCGGAGCTGGAGAAGCAGAAAGGTATGATGCGGCCTAACGCCTCACAGCCCGGAGGGGCCAAGGACTCGGTGAACGGCACGCTGGCCCGAAGCAGCCTGGAGGACACGTATGGGGCAGGCGATGGGCTCAAACGGGGAGCACTCAGCAGTTCCCTGCGAGACCTCTCTGATGCAGGCAAGTCTCCCGGGGCCCCTGCCCAGGCTGGGGAGCCGTGGGACCGGGTGTCCTCTTCGCCTCCTATCACTGACTGCCAGCCTTCCTTGCACCCGCCACACGTGCACGCACCCTGCCTTCATCCAGAGCCCTGGGTGCCGCGCTGCAAGGGGCCTGGGAACCGGGTCAGAACAGGCGGAGCCCAGGATTTGGGCCAGGGAGCACGAATGGGGCCACAGTCTTAGCCCCGCTCTCTCGCCGCTCCACCTCTCCTCTCTTTCCTCTTCTGTCTGTCCAGCACCACCTCTCCTCCTCCTCCATCTTTTCCTCCTCCCCACCTCCCCCTCTTCAGGGGGGGAAAGGGAATAGGGGTGTCTGTCCCCGGGAGGGGCCCAGACCTGGTGCCCAGCTCTGGAGCCCAGCAGGGTGGGGAGGGGGGTTGCTGCTCTGACGCTGGGCTCCTTGCTTGTGGGTGCAGGGAAGCGGGGGCGGCGTAACAGCGTGGGATCGCTGGACAGCACCATCGAAGTAAGTGCCAGCTCCTGCCCCACTTGTCCTCTGCATGAGCCCTGCCCCGCCGCCCCGCGGAGCCCCAGAAGAGGAGGGGACCTGTTGCTTCCCCCTCTTCCCTGCCGGGAACCCTGCGGCTACCTCTCCCAGCCAACCACTCTCTCAGTCTGTCCTCAACTCTGTCTGTCCTCACTCTGCCTGTCTCTCAGTCTATCTTCCACTCTCCCAAGCCCCCTCTCAACCCCAGGGCCGACTCCAAGTAGTGATGCCCTTGGAGTTGGGCCCAGAGAAGCTCTTACCTCCAAGTCCTGCTCTTTGACCCTGAGCAAGTCACTCTGTCTCTCTGGGCCTAACATGCTCCCTGTCTGCAAAATGGGGATGAGGAGGAGGTACTGCTAACTCTTCCTCTCCCAGCTGAGGCTCAGATGAGATAGTGGATGTGACAGCAGAGCTCTGCAAGCTGGGGGCGCTCCATGTACAAGTACAGGACTGTGACTTGGTTTTCATTATGCCATGAGGGGGTCCTGTCTCCCCAGCTCCAGCCCTCAGGGACCAGGTGGAGTTTAGGGTTGGGGGTTTAGGACATCTAGACCGGCCTGACTTCCACCCCTCCCCGCTTCCAGGGGTCTGTTATTAGCAGTCCACGCCCTCACCAGAGGATGCCACCTCCGCCCCCACCCCCGCCGCCAGAGGAGTACAAGAGCCAGAGGCCCGTCTCCAACTCCTCATCCTTCCTGGGCTCCCTATTTGGAAGCAAGCGGGGCAAGGGGCCCTTCCAGATGCCACCACCGCCAACAGGCCAGGCCTCTGCCTCCTCTTCATCTGCTTCTTCCACCCACCACCACCACCACCACCACCACCACGGTCACAGCCACGGCGGCCTGGGGGTGCTGCCTGATGGGCAGTCCAAGCTCCAGGCCCTGCATGCCCAGTATTGCCAAGGACCGGGCCCGGCCCCGCCCCCCTACCTCCCACCCCAGCAGCCCCCTCTCCCCCCACCTCCTCAGCAGCCCCCACCCCTGCCGCAGCTGGGCTCCATTCCACCGCCTCCTGCCTCAGCTCCTCCTGTGGGGCCACATCGCCACTTCCATGCCCATGGCCCAGTCCCAGGCCCCCAGCACTATACCTTGGGCCGGCCAGGCAGAGCTCCCAGACGGGGGGCCGGAGGACACCCTCAGTTTGCTCCACATGGCCGCCACCCCCTGCACCAGCCCACCTCCCCCTTGCCCCTGTACAGTCCTGCCCCCCAGCACCCTCCAGCCCACAAACAGGGCCCCAAGCACTTCATCTTCAGCCACCACCCACAGATGATGCCAGCAGCAGGGGCCACTGGGGGCCCTGGATCCCGGCCACCAGGGGGTTCCTACTCCCACCCCCACCACCCCCAGTCACCATTGTCACCGCACTCACCCATCCCACCCCACCCCTCCTACCCACCCTTGCCCCCACCCTCACCCCACACCCCACACTCGCCCCTGCCGCCCACCTCCCCCCACGGCCCACTGCACGCCTCTGGGCCCCCTGGCACGGCCAACCCACCCACTGCAAACCCCAAGGCCAAGCCAAGCCGGATCAGCACCGTGGTCTGATGAATGGAGAGTGTGAGCTGGGGACTAGGGAGGTCTGGGGAATCTGCAGGAGAGGGGCCTCACACCCTCTCTGCTTCCTCAGTTTTTCCAAAACATATATACACATAGACATGTCCTCCTCCCCACTGCCTCCCTGCCTTGGGACCCCTCCTCTAACCCCCAACAGTCTCCATGGGATTTCCTTCCAGATTCGAGACTCCTTGCCACTTGAAGCCTATACGCAAGGCTCTCAAGCTCTGGGGAGTGGTGAGGACCTTTCAGAGATCCTCGTCCTCTTTCCTCTCTTCACCCTCCCCCCATCCCTTTCCCTGGAGGTCTAGTTGGGTGGCCTCAGACCTCCGGGCCAGTGTGAGCTCCCTGTCAGCTCTGGCTGGTAGGGAAGGGCAGGTGTCGGGAACAATGAGGGTGAAGGCTTCCCCAGGGCACCTCTGGCCACCTAGGGCCAGGAGGGAGCTCTGTAGAGTTGTGGCCAAACCTCAGCTGGCTCGGCCCTCTCTCTGACCTCAGGGCCTGGCCACGCACCTCCATGTGTCTCTCCACCTGCTGGAGGACATGGAGTGTCAGTGCACGCGGTGGGTGGGCCCCCACTTATGCTGGTCCCCAGGTGGGGCAGTGCATCCTCTTTGGAGCCAATCTCTGCCCTCTCTCCAGTAGGCCCCAGCCCAGACCTCTTCAGCTTCAGGACCTTGCCTCTCCTTGCAACGTTCTTATCCTGATCAAAGTCCAGACAGGTTTGGGGCGGGGGGGGCTCAGGTCTGGGATGAGAAGGGCACTGCCCTCCCTCACCCATATTGCATGCCCCCCATTCCCTCACACCTACCCCACCTACAGCTGAAGACAATGCACTTTATAGATATTGCCCACACACACCTTGCTGGGCAGGGCACCCAGCATCAGCCCTGGGGAGAGGGGCTCCCAGAGGGCCACCGTGAGCCTGAGATGTCCTTCCTGAGGCAGAGATTGGAGCCATCAAAGTGGGGGCTGGGAGCCAGGATGCCTGAGTCCTTCTGTCCGTCAAACTCTCCGCTGCCTCTCCAGCCCTTTTACAGCCCTGTTTATTTATTATAAATATATTTTTTACAAGCCCCAGCTCCTCTTCTTGCCCCGCATATCCAGCTCCTTTCTCAGCTCCTGCTTCCCTCTCCCCTCTCCACCATGGGCTGCAGTACAGACAGACAGATAGACCCTGGCTGTATGAAGGGCCAGGGACCCTAGGGCTTGGGGGTGGGGAAGGGCAGCAGCGGGAGGGGCTGAATGGAGAGGAGCTGGGGTTTAGGCATTGTCTTTTTTCCTCCTTGTATATAAGAATGTATATTTGATGCCTCATAAAAGACCTTGTGCTCACCTCCCGCCTCTGCCTCCTACTTGTGCCCCCTCCCCCACAGTGGAGACCCGGGAGAGAGGCCTTAGCCCAGGGAGGTGAGGCGCTGATGGTAGAAGCTCAGGCAACTGGGTGGGTGAGATGCTTTGGTTGGGTGGGAGGTGGGGGTGAGAGAGGTTTTCCTGTCTCATTTCATTAACTATCTGCATGACAGAGCAGAGCGGAGAGGGTCTGGGCTTTGGAGTTGATCCAGTTCAGATCCTGGGGTTTCCCCTTCCTAGTGCCTTTGGGAAACTGAGTCTGTTTCCTCAGTTGAAAACTTGGGGTGATAAGCCATTGCCACGTGGGATTGTGATGAAGGCATGAGGTAACGAATGTCCAGCAGCCAGCATGGAGTAGGTGCTCAGCAAGTTAGTTCCCTTCTCTTGCTTTCACAGGTTGGATACTTCCTCTACTCTTGTGGCATCTATTCTCACCCTTCCTGTGACTGGCCAGGCTTTGCCCTGGAGCCCTCTCTCCTTCCCCACAGCTGGGCCACATTTGTGTCCTTAAGGATGTGTGTGTGGGGGGGGCGGATGGTGACCTGGGCCAGGAAGTGGGGGCTAGATACATCCATTTTAAGAGCTCTGTGTACGTACTTGGGATGTTAGATAACAAATAGTTGAGCTCTATTTAGTTTACAGAGGAAGGGTCAGGCCCAGAGAATGGAAGGGTTTTTCCCAAGGTCACACAGCAAGTCAGGATGGGGCGTTCCTGACTTCTAGTCCAGGCCCTTTTCCAGTGCCCAAAACTGCCTCCCTATAAAATGGACATGTTTCCAGCACCACTAATCATGTCCTGGGTCTCGGCAGAGCCTAGGAGGAATGGGGGACACTGGCTCTTGGTTAGGGTCAGCAGGGTCCCCAGAAGCAGCAGTCAGTAAATATTTGGAGGGCCTTCTTAGAGTGTGGAATGGCCTCTAAGAGAGAACAGTTTGGATGGCCCCACTCTTAAGCAGCTGGGATCAATGTCTTTGTTTTCTTCCTCATACGCACATTTAAGCAAAAGCAGCAGTTGGGACCATCTAAGCATTTGGTCCAGAATCAAGTCCAGTCAGCAGTTTTTTTGTTTCTTCCCTGGTGGACCAAGCTGGACTGCCTTTGGTTGTTCCCACTTCTCCCACCTTCAGCTTGATGCTCGTTTTGTCTTCCCAAAGCTCAGCTTTTAGTACTCAGTCAGACTTGACTGTTGCCTTTGGCAAGTCACCTTCTCAGAGCCTGGTCTTTCACCTGTAGCATACGGATAATAGTCTTACAGGGCAGTTGTTAATAGATGGATGTGAAATGCCTACCTCCTGCCAGACACACAGTCAGCTGTTCTCGGCAACCTACAGAAACAAGTACAAACTCCTTTGCCTTGACGTTGGAAGTCCTCCACCACGTGGCCCTGGCCAATCTCTGTAATCCTCTCATTTCTCACCTACACTTTGGCCATCCACTCACCACTCCCTGAAAAGATCTGTGTGTAATTTCCAAACTCAGTATTTTACCTGTGCCTTCCCTGCTGCCAGATGTACTCCCCTAACATCCCTGATAAAGGTTTTCTCACTCTTATGAGCTGGCCTTAAAGGACCCATCCCTCACAAAGTGCCCTTGATCACATTCTCTGAGATCCCTCACATCGTTATCTATCTTCCCCACTAGGCCATAGCTGGCACAGATATGACACTGGTCTGAATCACCTCTGTCCAGAGTATTGCCCAGCACAGTGCTTGGCACAGCACAGATGACACTAAAATGTTTGTTGATTTGAATGAATGAATAGTTCTTTCTAAGCTAAATCTTAAAGTATCTTGGCATTGGTTGATTTATTGATTGATGCAAGCTTTCAGGCCCCTCTGGAACCCCCTAATGCTTCTCTCAGCTCTCTCCTACCTTCTCCTCCTCCTCCCTTCCTCACTGCAGTCCCAGCACTGGGCCATCCCTGCTCGACCCTCCCCCTCTCCCTGGAGGCTCACCATCCAGACTGTGGAGGGGTGTTGGGCTCCTCACCTCCCCATTTCCCTGAGGACCTGAAGACAAGGAGTTCACTGGCTGTCCTCAAACGTTCTACTGCCAATCTCTTTGGCAATGTGGATGAGGATGGATGACACACAACAAAGGACAAAGGTCCTAGAATCTCACAGAGTTCTTATCTTTATCTAGACCAGTGCTGTCCTGTTGTAAGTCTTTCTGTGAATATGGAAATGTCCTATGCCTGTGCTGTCCAATATGGTAACCCCTAGCCACTTGTGGCTATTGAGCACTTGAAATGTGGCTGCTTGCAACTGAACTGAGGCACTGAATTTTTAAATTTAAATTTAAATAGCCACATGTGGGTACTGGCTACCATATTGGACAATGCAGGACAAGACTTTCAGAAGTAGACAGCCTGGGGGAATGATGTCAATACAATATAGTAATAAGTGCAGTCCCAGAAGGGAGCACAGCATGTGTGGGAGCACAAAGAAAGGGAAAACCCAACTTGGGGCAGGGGTCAGGTAAGCGTTTCTGGAACCGCTCCTTTAGCTGAGTCTTGAAGGGTGAGTAGGAATTAGCCCAGTAAAGGAGGGCATTTGTCAGAGGGAGCAGCATGTGCAAAAGCCTGGAGGTGTGCGAGTATGTAATGTTAGCAGAATAATGAGAAAGGAATGCCGAGAGGGCAGCCCAGGTGGTGGGCATGGCACATCCCAAAGCAGAGGTGAGCAGCTCCCATATCCTCATTCCTCTGTTGCCAACAGGTTTTCTCACCCAGGCCTCGCGCCTCCAGGGTCTCCGTAGAAGCTAAAGAAAGACCAGGTGACACATTGGGCTATGTAGTGTCTCTGTTGTAAAGCTATTATTTTTCCCTCTGTAATTAATGAGTATCTTGAGGGGAGATGCATTGGCATTATGTAACTGTCTTGTTACTCCTCAAACTTTCACTCACTAGTTTTAGTATTTGCTGATGATTCTTGAGGTTGCCAAATGGTGACTGTCCAATGCCATCATTCTTTTGACATGGATTAGTTGGCTCTCCAGTGTAAAGGAGAGCTTTCCCTTCTCCTATGTTTATGTATTTATATTCTCACGGACCATGCTTGTCTATCATTTTCAGTGAGTTATAACACATTAATGTCATTCTTTATTTTGATGTTCAAAATGTCCCAGATTTGGCCAGCAAGAGGCCCTCCAAGCTGGCTCCTGTGTCCTTTTGGCAGGTCTCCAACTTTCCTTGAGCACTTCCTTGTTTTCTGGCACCACAAGATGCTCCAGGCTCATCTTGTACTTTCCCTGCCCCAGCCCTGGAGTCAACAATTTTTTCCAAGGAGACCTGGAAATGCCTGGTTGACGATGGCATCTAGGAACCAAGATTTGGGCACTAAGTGTTATAGCTACGTTTTCAGGGTTTGCTTTTTTATTTGGAAAAAGTTTGAGCATCTATTGATGATTTTCTAACTCCATCATTCTTTGAAGGAAGAGCTTTCCCTTTTCCCTCATTTTATTTATTTCTATCAGTGTGGAGTCACGGATTTTTATTTTACACAATGAGTTATAATCCACTATCATAATTTATTTGGAATTATTATTTTGAATATATCATTTTATTGTGATGCATATGTATTAAGCACATAATATGCATCTATATTTCTCTTTCTCCCTCTCTCTCTCTGTCTCTCTCTCTCTCTCTCTCTCTATATATATATATATATATATATACATACATATATATCTCCATAAATTCGCATAGAGACCTTGATATATTGAGGAGGCTCTTTTAATAATCTAGGCTAGAGATAGTAAATGGCTCTCATGGGGAGCAGAAGATTAGAAAAAGACATGGGGAGGAGGGGGTAAATTTCAGAGCTATTTAGGAGTTAGAACTCACAGCTCATACCTACTTCAGAATTGGAAGGGACACTATTTTACAAATCAAGAAAGTGAGGCACAAAGTCACTGTACAGTTCATCCAGAAAACGTGGATGGAGTGAGTGTGGTCGAGAGCACAGCTGAGCGTTCCAATCACTGCTCCGTACCAGTTCCATGCCAGACCCTCTCTTCCAGGTGGGTCGGTGAGGCCAACCGAACCCCCAGTCCAGGGTGAGCTCCCTGGTGCTTCCCAGTTTTTAACCCTGAAGTGCCCAGACTCAGGCAGGTCTTCAGCAAGATCCAAGGATTGAGAAAGGATTCCATTTCCTGAGCACCTGTGGTTTGGAGATGGGAGGGGGCACCATCTGAGATTTTTACAGGCAGAATTGTACAGCAGTCAGACAGACTTGGGTTTGAACTCTGCCACTTACTAGCCATGTGACTTGCTTAAGTTTATACTTCTCTGAACTTCAGTCTCCTCATCTGTAAAACAGGGATAACAATACCTATTTCATAGTACCTGGCCTTTGATGAATGGTAGTTATTATGATCTCTAATCTTCATAACTACCCTGTGAGGAAGGGTTTACATAGTCTCATTGGATAAATGAGAAAATCAAGGTTCATGGAGGTGAGGTACTTGGTAGATCTCAGTAGGTGAATGTCAGCTGCAAGAAAGCAGGGACCATGTCTGTCTTGGTCACCATTATATTCCCAGGGCCCAGAAGAGTGCCTGGTGCATAGTAGGAATTTAATAAATGTTTATGAATGAATGAATTGGATCTGACTGGCTTCAAAGACTCTATGCAATTTCCATTTGCCCTTCCAGGATGGTGCGGATGGTGTCCCAGCTAAGGACCTCAGAGAAGGCTTTGGGAAGGCTAGGCTGAGCTGAGACCCCAAACCTGGTCTCCTGACTCCTAATTCATGCTCTTTGCCCTTCACTGAGCTGCCTCAAGATGGAAAGGCCAAACTTCCTTCAACCTAGGATTTGGCATATTCTTTTATCTTCTTTGTTCTCCTCACCCTTCCCCTGCCTAGTTCTATCACTGGTAGGAGCAAATGACAGGAAGAGCATTTGACCCCGAGGCAGCAACTTCCCATGTAACAGTGGGCAAGTTGTTTAATCTGTCTGGAACTTGGTTCCTCATCTACAGAATGAGTAAATTGACCTACATCTTTCCCAAGACTGTTGCAAAGATTAAGGGAAATAATTGGTATGAAAGAGCTATGTGGGCTGTTAAATGCTTACACATGTGAGAGACTAGTGATTTTTTTTTTTTTTTTTTTTTTTTTTTTTTTTTTTTTT
>NW_006785259.1:109025-113839 GCF_000442215.2 Lipotes vexillifer
TTTTTTTTTTTTTTTTTTTTTTTTTTTTTACTGTTATTAGCATCACCTCACCTAGCTTTCTGTTTCCTGTCCAGACAGTTGTTCAGTTGGGTCATTCACCTGTGTTTCAGGTGGAGAAGGGTTGAGGTTTCTCCTGACACCTAGAAAACTAGAAAGGAATTGTCACTTACTATATGTATTACTTGGGACAAGTTTCCTCACAAGACAAGTAGGGATAAAGGTTCCAAACATTCAAGGCAATCTAAGGGTTCAGGTGGTAAAAAAAAATCTGAAATCACTAGGCACAATGCCTGACACAAAGGAGATTCTTAATGAGTTTTGACACATTGTTTGTTGACTCTCAGAAGTAAAAATAACAGTTAACAGATACTGAGGGCCTTCTATATGCCAGGTACTGTACAACAATCCTGCAAGGTAGGGATTATCATCTCTGTACAACATCATTCAGTTTCATAAGTTGGGACTTACCCAAGGGCACATAATTAGAAAACGGCAGAGCTGGTGGGACTAGAAATCAGAACTCTCTGACTCCAGGGTGTGAGCTCCTACCAGTGTTCCCCACTCCCTCAGAGCAGATGCCCTTAGCTCAGTCCTGAAGTAGGCAGAATGATATACCTAACTGGGACATAGTATGTGATTAGAAACAGTTAACTGAATGAAGGAATGACACTCTCCATCACCTTCAAACATATTCAAGCTTACAGCAGATGCTTAATATATCCAGGAAATGTTTGCAAAGAGTATGTATTATTTTTAGTCAATATATACTAAGGCTGCTCAAAAATATTCATTTTTCTTTTGTTTACTCAACATTAATGTACTGCTTACCATGCCAAGTGCTAAGGATGTATAAGGTCACAAGGTCCCTGCCCTTAAGGAATTCACAGTCTGATGGGGGAACATAAAATAAGCACTTTATCAGCATGTATGTAACTAATATGTGCACAGTAGGTGTTCGAACTACATGTGGTAGGCCCACAACTGATGAATAACTTAGAGCTCCTCAGATGCAGTAGACGTCTGACATATGGGCAAAGTACTGGTTTGATACTCAAAGTAGATGCAATAAACCTATTCAGAAACTGCTCACAAACATGCACACAATAGGAGCAGATGTACACATAGTAGGTACTCAAATGCAAGACAGGCTATACACAATAAATACAATCCATGTACACAAATATTTGATAAGTACACTGTAGGCTCACAAATGGGCAAACAGTAGGTGCTTCAAACGGTGGGCACTGGTAGGATACACTCAGGCTTATTTTGTAGGTGTACATGCCACAAATGTGGACACGATAAAAGTGCACACATAACAGTTGAAAGTGTTCATTAAAATGCTGACAATGACTCTTTGGGGTTAAGAATGGAAGCCCCATCTCTGAGAGGCCTCTACACGCAAACTTGGACAAAATAAATATTTTCTTCCTCTCCTCGGGACCCAGGATTCAAAAAATCCGCAATCCCCGGGGAGGGAGCAGCATCCCGACTTCCTTCGTTCAAAGCCCCAGAGGTATCAGCGCCTTAGAGCTGGGAGCTGTGTACGCCTCTCCTAACCTGCGGGCCTGCAGAAGGGTGCCTTGCAATCAGGCACCCGAAGCCGCCTTCTGTGGCCCACACCGGAAAGACCCGGGAGAAAGAGAGCGTGTCGGGGCGGGGCTCGCGCCAGGGCTGAGGTCATCGAGGGGGTGCCAGTTCGGACCCACCACCCACCAACGCCAACTCCTCTTCCGGTCTGTCTCCATAACGCGCATGCGCAGCACTGGCCTTTAAACGTGCACCGCCGGTCCACCGGAAAGAGGATCCGGCAGTTAATTACACTTTGTTCCTCCGCCGCTGAGGCGGACTATTTGCTCTCAGTCTGGGAAGCACTTTTGAGTTCCTGCTTCCTGATAGGGAACCCACGCCTGCCGATTCAGCTCAGTCTCCACGGGATGAAGGTTCCCTAGGGCTTGGCCTCACGCACGTTATACGATGCTCGGAGGGACACCCTGCGGAGGGATCTGGTTTGTTGTGGTGAAGGGAGGGGGGAGACGCTGACAAACCAAGATGGCGGCGGCGGCGATGAAGGCCGCGGTGGTTGGGAGGTAACTGTGGTGTTGAAGGCTGCGGTAGTTGCGAGGCAGCGGCAGAGTTTGGAAGGAACGGAGCAGGACGAAGAGGTGGTAGCAGTAACGTCAGCCTGAGCCTCTCAGAGCGTGGCAGCTACACGCCCCCTGGGCCCTCGGCGGGCGGCGGCCGCCCCGCTTAGGGCCTAGTCCCCGAGCAGTGCCTCGGCTTCGTACAGCGGCGTCCGCCATGAGTCCTTAAGGGCCGTCCGAGCCCTCCAGTCCTAGGGCCCACCATGGAGCCGGGGTCTGACGACTTCCTACCGCCGCCGGAGTGCCCGGTGTTCGAGCCTAGCTGGGCAGAGTTCCGAGACCCTCTCGGCTACATTGCGAAAATCAGGCCCATCGCCGAGAAGTCGGGCATTTGCAAGATCCGCCCACCCGCGGTAAGGCCCTGGGCTGGTGGTCGCCGGCGACCAGGCCGGGGATGATGAACTAGGGTAGCGGGCGGAGGGCAGCTCGAGCTGTGGGGAGATGGGGTGGCTGGGACCGTTGTGGATGCGACGCGGGTCGGAGAAAGGGTGCTGGGGCCAGGGGTCCTTTCGTGGTGTGAGGGCCCTAAGTCGGAGACCCACCTCCACCCCCCAACTCCCACCCCGCCCTTCAGAGCTACTCCTAGTAAGGTTCAAGACAGGGATGCCTAGTGGTCCCGTGGAGAGTTCCCGGAGAGGCACCCCGCACATCTCTTGGTTACCCCAAACCACCTAGGTCAAGGCTGCTCTAAATAAGGCTTTTCTCCCATTTATTGGCATCACTTCTCTTCAGGCAGGCAGTGTGGTGTAATGGAAAGATTACAGCTCTGAAGGGAGATAGACCTTAGTTCAGAACTCCACTCTGCAGCTTACCAGCTGTGTGACCTTGGGCAAGTAACGTAATCTCTCTGAGCCTGTGAAATGGGTCCCATGAATGGTTATTTCGAGAATTGGATTAAACTAGGTAGTGTCTGTGTGTAGTAGGCACTAGATAAGTGGTAATTATTGTGACTGGAAAGGTGTTTGATGTGGTCATTGGTTTGCTCCTATGTGGGTTGACTCATATTTACTCACACCCTGCCAGGCCAGTCCATTTATGATAATATTCTGGGCTGGTAAACCAGTCAGGAAATCAGTCTCACAGGCTCTATTTGGCTCCCCTGAGATGGGTTCAGGGAATTGTTCCCTTCTTTTCCTAGTCGAAGGCAGTATCTGGGCCTTTCCTGCACATCACCGCCCAGGCTTGACTTCTGTGGAGAGTCTTGGACCAGTCAGTTTGGGGTGGGGTATATGAGTCCTTCCCAGAAGATTTCTACTCTGACCCGTCCCAGGATGTAGGAGGTCCCAGAGGATAGGATATTCTTGGACTCCCAGAAACAGAATGGACGGATGGAAGTCTGCCTCCTTTGGAACCCTTGATTCCCAGATGTCAGTGACAAAGGGCATATCTTTGCTCCTAGGCCTGGCTTCAGGCCAGGAGAAGTCCCCCAAGGGCTAGGATAGGCTGCCACCTTGCTAGCATGGAGGGGAAATGATGATATGCGTTGTTCAGTCACCACTTGGGATTCCAAGGGCAGGAATTGAGTTTGTGTGGAGCAGGGTATTTTTGAGTAGGTGTCTCCTAGCTGAAACCAAATGGGAAACCCTGCTGCCACCTGAGGAGGGCACCATAGGCCTCCTTATTCAACTTGGTGCTTTCTGGTGTTCAGCCATACATATAGGCTGGTTTCAGATGGATCCTCTGGGAGGTGTTGGGCAAGCTAATTTCTTCCTTGTTGGAGCTTGGCCACAGATCCCTGAGGTTTCCTTGTCCATGGTGAGGAAGTGGCAGTGCGTAGTGAGAGGTCGGGAAGGCCAGCAGAAAGGAGAGGCTGGAGTCCTGGACAGCATCAAGGAGACACTCCTTGAAGTGGCCCGGCAGGCCTGTGGGAAAGAGGCATATCTGACATAAGGAGTAGTTGAGGCTTGAATTTTCTATCCCATTTTTCTATCTTGGACTTCTTGGGGCAGCCTGGCCTTGTGCAGGTATTGTTACCCTTCTTTGGGGGACCAGGGGTGGGATAGGTGATATGTCGCGCGCGCGCGCGCGCGTGCGTGCGTGCGTGCGTGTGTGTGTGTGTGTGTGTGTGTCCTGCAGGGGGCCGTCCTTTGTTATGCTTCTCTACCCCAACACTGTACTTCCCTCTAGTCCAGGAGACCTGGCTCTCTCTGGTTTTTGTTCTGTTTTCCCCTCCGGTAGGGCTGCTCCTAGGCCTCCTTTAGGCAGCCGGGACTTCTGGCTGGAATTTAAAGCACTCACCCAAGTGGTGCTTGGGCCCAGAGTGAGAACCTTTGTATGGGTGGGTGCTTGGAAATTGAAGGTTTGCCTGAAGGGCCATTTGGATTCTGAATTGCTAGGCAGGTGACTGCTACTCTTGGGGAAGATGGGTGAGAGGAGAGTGTTGGTATACTGGAGTAGACGCAGGGGAGCTTGGAAGGGTCTTGCTTCCTGCATCAGGTAGCCAACCTTTTAATCACCATCGTGACGTAGTATTTGGCACATGGGAGTATGGGACTGAAGGCAGGATGAGGGAGCTTGTAGGTCCCAGGGAGAGCCAGGCAGGGAGATTTGTTGAACCTTTCCCAGCTATCTGTTGCATGCACAGCTCCTGCTCTAGGATTTCAGTTCTGCCATTTCCTGTCAGGTTGCTTGATGTTGCGCTTATTCTTATCTAGAACTTGATTCAGCAGG
>NW_006785259.1:114202-118315 GCF_000442215.2 Lipotes vexillifer
AGCAGGAAAGAAAGGTGCCTGAAGTTTGGGGTTTGAGCACCTTTCTGCCTGGATTACCTGCGCTGAGGGGAGTGCCCTACTGATGGGAGGCAAGAGGGCATGGGGAGCTTGTCTGGGCTTGAGCCATATCATTTCAGTTTGAGGGTTTTTTGTCGTTGTTGGGTTTGTTTGTTTGTTTTTGCCCCTGCTTCACTGAGTCCCATGTGTTTGCTACCTGCTTTGGGGGGGGCGGGGAAATGTGTGCATGCGAGTATGAGTCCTTTGGCCTCTTTCTGTTTTTTTCTTTTTTAAAAAAAATTAATTATTTTATTTTTGGCTGCATTGGGTCTTCGTTGCTACTCACGGGCTTTCTCTAGTTGTGGCAGCAGGGGCTACTCTTCATTCCAGTACACGGACTTCTCATTGCGGTGGCTTCTCTTGTTGCGGAGCATGGGCTCTAGGGCACACGGGCTTCAGTAGTTGTGGCACGCGGGCTCATTAGTTGTGGCTCGTGGGCTGTAGAGCACAGGCTCAGTAGTTGTGGTGCACGGGCTTAGTTGCGCCGCGGCATGTGGGATTTTCCGGGACCAGGGCTCGAACCCATTCCCCTGCATTGACAGGTGGATTCTTAACCACTGCGCCATCAGGGAAGTCCCTGGCCCCTTTTCTCAAAGTGTGTGTACAGAAGAGGCCAACAGCTTTTTCTTCTCTTTTACTGTCCTCCTCCCCCGCTTCCATATGTATGCACATGTGTGTGAACAGTCGTAGCCTGGTGTAGTGCAAAGAGCCTTGGACCGGAGGTCAGAAGACAGGGGTTCTAGTCTTGGCTCTACCACTAACTCAGCATGTGATTCTGGAGAAATCATATTTCTTCTCTGGGCCTCACTTTCTCCATTCATTAAATGAGGGCACTGGTCTAGGTTACTCGAGGTTCTTTTCACCACCCAAGCAGGAGCCAGGGTTCTGAGGAGGAAAGGACTGCATGGGGCGGGGGGGCAGGCGGGCATTAGGGAGAAGGCTCTTCACAGCTGCCCTTTGGGCAGGACACAACAAGCTCTGACTTGGCAGGACAGAGTCTCCCCCACTTTCATTATCTTTCCCTGACTTCCCTCCTTCTCCCCAAATCCTCCCAATCTTTGCTACCACAGTTAGTGGTGCATCCCAGCTCTTAGGACACCCCTCCCCCCTTCCTCCCCTGCCTCTTCCTGTACTGGGCAGGTGTTTGAGAGAGGACCCATAGGAAGCCTTTCTGACCAGGTGAGTATTGCAAATTCTTGCTCCTTGTTCCTTGCTCTTCCCTGCAGTGTCTGTCTCAGGCCTTTTAAACTGAGAGAACAGACATTAAAGGCCCAAACCTTTAAATCCTGCCCAAATTGGAGATGAGCTACCCTGCATATGTATTGGGTAGTGAGGTCAGCCTTAGATGTCAAGTCTTAATGATGATTCTTTTGAATAACATTTTCATTTGAAAACCAGTTTAATTTTCATATCAGTCTTATGAGGAAGCCAGGGCAGGAGTTCATATTCCCACCTTACAGTTGAGAAAACAGGTTCAGAAAGGTAAAATCCCTTAGCTAGTAAGTAGTGGAGCTAAAACATGAACCCAGGTTTTCTGACTCCAGATCCTGTGTGCTTTCTAGTACTTCCAGACTGTGTGTCCTATGCCTAGGGGATGAGGAGTTAATATGGGCATAGGGAGAGTTTGAAGTCAGCTGTTTTGGGCCCCATCTCTCTATTTCTTAAAATCCTAGCACTGTACTGTTGCAGGGACTCTGAAGACATTTCCCAGGGTATGTGCATGGGGTGTTGGATGTGGACTTGAGGGGCTTCTAAAGCCCTGTAGTGAGTTGTGTGTGTATGGGTTGGGTGTTTGCCAGGTTTAAAGGTCTGATGTGGCTAGAGGTCTGGGAAGGCATGAATGGGGTGCTGAGCTGCTTTTGGTGCACCTCTGGTCTTGCACTATGCTGGAATAACCCAACTCCCTTTTCTCCTCTATACCCACTCAGGACTGGCAGCCACCCTTTGCTGTAGAAGTGGACAACTTCAGGTTTACTCCCCGAATCCAGAGGCTGAATGAACTAGAGGTAAGATGACTAGCAACTGGTGGTGGGGTTGGGAGAATGGATACCTGAGCTCTGATCCCACTTCCCTCCTACCTTCTCTGTCTAAGGTACTTTACCTAACTAGGCCTTTATTCTCTCTTCTGTGAAATTGCCTGGAGGGCATGGAGGAAGCTTTAGAGCTCTGAATATAACCTGGAGCAGGAGCATTTAGCATCCCAAATCTGATAGCCCGAAGGCTGGGGGTGGCCCTTTTCCACAAAGGTTTGCTACTTCTGAAGCTCCCCTGTCAACTAACCTACCTGCTTGGGTCAACAAAAGAGAAACATGGGGCTGGTTGAGACCCTTTCTTGCTTGGCCAGCTGAATGTGTTCTCATCTATCCAATTCATCTACAGCCCTGTGCTTCCTACCTTTCTTCCATGGTGCTTGGTAAGGTGGGAGGTGAGGTGGATGGGCAGAAACACAAGAACTGGTCTGTGAGGAAGCTGGAATGGTTACAAACTTGGACAGAGGGTCAGGCAGGTAGGCTTTTCCCTCTCCTTTATGTTCCATACAGGAAATCTAGGCCCTTTGCATGGGTAAGATGAGGTTCTCCACTAAGGACTTGAGAATGCCCCAGGGCAATGAGAGTAGATGCCCTCAAGCCAGTTCCAGAGGTAAAGTTCTGGAGTTTCCCATGGAAGGTGTAGGGTAGAGGTATGCTACCACTCCTCTCCCTTATTATTATGTATCCTCAAGCCTTACTAGATGTCTGGGGGTGTGGGGGTGACTATGAGGCCCAACCGAATACCCGTTACCTAAAAGCGTACTTGTCTTCTAGACCACAGTTCCTCAACCTTGGCACTATTGACATTTTGGGCCAGGTAATTTTTTGTCGTGGAGGGCTGTCCTGTGCATTGTAGGATGTCTGTCAGCATCCCTGGCCTCTACCCACATAGTACCCTCTCCCAGTTATGGCAACCAAAAATGTCTCTAAGCATTACTTAAATGTCCCCTGGAGGGCAAAATTGCCCCTCATTGAGAATCACTGTTCTAGAGTCGGTCTAGGTGCTGTGCTGGTCAGGGCAAAAATCATCTCTTGTATGGGGTACAAGGTCCTTAGAGAAATGGATCTGACCAGGTCTGCTGGGGTATAGCTAGGACAAGGTGTAGCCTACCATGGGACAGGGGCAGGTTTTCTAGAGAGATAGTGCTGGCTAATGAGGGGGAGGGGCAAGGATGGGCCAAGGTTGGAAAGCTAAGGGGTTGAGGTGGAGGGAGTAGGGTTCCTGGCCCCTTAGGGATTCTCATAGCAAAGGAGCCATAGGATGTTCCTTTCCACAAATAGACCTTACTTTTCCTCATCTTTGAAAGAACTGTCCCTGTTTCCCCCTAATGGGATCAGAGCAAGGTAATGAATGATAATGACTCACCCAGTTCTCCCTAGAACTAGGCCTTCTGATTAGGGTGAGGTGGTTATAGACTTGGGGCCTTGGGGAGCCCTTCTTGGGTCACTGAGATTTCGGGAAAGCGTGGTACATGCCTTGTTCCTAGAATCTTTGGCCCACATTGGTTCCTGGGTAGGCCAGGTGGCAGTGCTGCTTTGGTACACCATCTCAATTCTTTAGGCCATTCTATCTTTAGCATACACTCTCACCCTTCAGCTACCATGGAACAAATTTCATGGTGCATGTGAAGAGGTGAATGTTTTCTTTTGGAGCCTTCATTCTCTGAAACATGCCTAGAGCTTAGGTTTAATTCCAAAGTTCCAGAGGGCATTCACTGTTCCTCTCATAAGTCTACCCTTCTGGGGTGAGTGGACTGGGCAGTTTTTTATTTCCCTCATAATCAGAAAATGGGTCCAGAGAATAGAACTGATTTACTCAAGACTCTACAGCAGATTATTAGCAGAGGAAAAGCAAATACGTACGTTATTTGACACTCAGATCTCTTGGTACCTGCTGTGTGACTTGAGGAAGCAGGGACTCTCTGTAAAAGAAATGACAATACTTCTACAGCCCTGTCAGGGAGATTGGGAAAGAGCATATGTAAAGCTTTGGCTGGTATGACTCTACCCGCCCTGTTTTGGGAAC
>NW_006785259.1:118346-120257 GCF_000442215.2 Lipotes vexillifer
GAAAGAGTATATGTAAAGCTTTGGCTGTTATGACTCTACCTGCTCTGTTTTGGGACCTTGGGCTTCTGTTGCCTAGAAGGTGGCAAAGACGAGAGGTGGGCGAAGTGCTACCTAGAGTTGGGGATCCAATTCACTGGGAGAGGCCCTGGGTAGTGGGCTGCTCTGCATCCCTTCTCCTCCCCTAAGATTAGGCCAGAAGATAGGGGTCAGGTAGAGGGGGAGGCCGGCCTCTCTGAGCCATTTTTTCTCCAGGCCCAGACGAGAGTGAAACTGAACTACTTGGATCAGATTGCCAAATTCTGGGAAATCCAGGGCTCCTCCTTAAAGATTCCCAATGTAGAACGGCGGATCTTGGACCTCTACAGCCTCAGCAAAGTAAGAACAGGTTTTTCTCAAACCCCTCCCCACCCCATACCTTAATATCCTTGGTACTCTGGGGGCCACCTTGGTTTGGATATTGGATCTCTAGGCTACAGTGGAAGGGGCACAGCCTGGTAGCACACAAGCTGTCATCAGAACTTCTTGGCATCTCTTGGCTGCAATTTGAGTCTGAGTGGTGGAGGTAGGAGGGGGTAGCCTCCAGTGAAGTGAGGGGCTGGAGTTGTCCTCGTTGTCCTTTCTGTACATACACACAGCACATCCACATCCCTTTCTGCTTGTCCTTACAGATCGTGGTGGAGGAAGGTGGCTATGAAGCCATCTGCAAGGACCGTCGATGGGCTCGGGTGGCCCAACGCCTCAACTACCCACCAGGCAAAAACATTGGCTCCCTGCTACGCTCCCACTATGAACGCATCGTTTACCCCTATGAGATGTACCAGTCTGGAGCCAACCTGGTGGTAAGGATGCCAAGCCGGGGTGGGAGTAGGCTTTCCCCTGCCAGATGCAAATTTCCACACTTGCTCTTAATGGAACTGGTTCAGTGGAGTGGACTGGAGACCTGGAGAGGTCTGGGAAGAGATGGAGTTTGGTTTAGTTGGGGAGATGGTTGCGGGGAGGTGGTTGGAAGGAGGGATGGCATAAGGCAGAGGCATGAGAAGAATTCCCAAAGTGTGTGCTGGTGTCAGTGGCCAGTTGAACAGGGCCTATTGGGTGGGTGGTGGGGGGGTGTGAAACCACGGCTTTGGTTGCTATTGGGTGAGGGTAAAGGGAAGTCCTTGCTGTTGGGAGCTGGGGCCCCATGCCCTGACCCTTACCCCTCACCTGTCCCCAGCAGTGCAACACACGTCCATTTGATAATGAGGAGAAGGACAAGGAATACAAACCCCACAGTATCCCCCTTCGACAGTCTGTGCAGCCCTCCAAATTCAACAGCTATGGCCGGCGAGCCAAGAGACTACAGCCTGATGTGAGTACTTCCCTTCTTCTAACTTGGAGCTTTGGTGGTGAAGAGAGTCCTCTCCCTTCCCTCTGACCAAGGTTCTCTTCCCTGTTCCACTCTCCCTTCTTTTGGTTCTCTGAGTTCTGAGCAGTAGTGTCCCTCTTTCTGGCTTCACTCTTGCTCTTCCTCTACTCTCAGCTGAGTTTCTGAGCTGGGTTTTGATCTGTTTGTATAATATCTTTCCTATGTCTGGTGTTCTTGCCCGCCTTGTTCCTTTCCTGACTCATTCTGCTCATAGGGGAAGAATCTTCTTTTTCTCCTTATAACTATATCTTAGCCTCAGGAAGAAGCTTATGTGCCGGCATTCTTCTGGGCATTGGGGATACAACAGAGAACAAGATACACACTGTCCCTGGGCTCACCGAAGCATGTAATTTACCAGATCATATTAGTCACTGCCACTTAGATTTCTTTATATATGTTTTCCTCAAACCCCTTGTAACTGTGAGATAGGAGTTAATATTCTCATTTTACAGTTGGAAAAACTGAGATCCCATCTTTTTTTTTTTTTTTTTTTTTTTTTTTTTTGG
>NW_006785259.1:120772-185540 GCF_000442215.2 Lipotes vexillifer
CCAGCCCGGTGCAAAAGCCCGTGCCCCCCGCATCGGCAGGCCGACTCTCAACCACTGCGCCACCAGGGAAGCCCTGAGATCCCATCTTAATTCCATTCCGAGAGAGGAATGAGGAGGGAGTTCACTTACCCTCAGTCTCCAAAAAGCAATCTGAATTCTTGCCTGGGCCCACCTATGCCTTTACCCTGGCATGAACTCGTGTGATAGAGTCCAAGCTGTTGTTCTTTTAGGATGGGGCAGTCTGCCCAAGATAGTCTTGATTCATTTCCTTCTTTCCTCCCAGCCGGAACCCACAGAGGAAGACATTGAAAAGAATCCTGAGCTGAAGAAGCTTCAGATCTATGGGGCAGGCCCCAAGATGATGGGCCTGGGCCTCATGGCCAAGGATAAGACTCTGCGAAAAAAAGGTGAGGCCTGACAGGCTGGGGCAGTGTGAAGAATGGCCTCACCAGGGGAGAGGAGCCTGGGCTGTGACTGTTCGGACTTGTACTTTAGAGCCATTCTTCTCTCTCCCAGATAAGGAAGGGCCCGAGTGCCCCCCCACCATAGTGGTGAAGGAGGAGTCAGGCGGGGACATGAAGGTGGAGTCACCCTCACCCAAGACCTTCCTGGAGAGCAAGGAGGAGCTGAGTCACAGCCCAGAGCCCTGCACCAAGATGACCATGAGGCTGCGGAGGAACCACAGCAATGCCCAGTTTGTAAGGACCTAGCCCTGACTTCCTAATGCTCTGCTTCTCATCCCTTCAACGAGCATTTCCCCAGCATGGCACTGGACCAGGTGGCATTAAGCAGAAAAGTGGGCCTGGTGGGCCCTGCCCTCAGGTAGCTCACTTAATTGGGGAAACAAGGCCAACTCACATGGAACAAAGAACAAGAAAGGGTGATCAAGTGCTGTCAACATGAAGTGCTGGAAGGGTGCAGAGGAGGAGACTCCCTCTCCATTGCTTCAGGATAAAGGCTAAGCTCCTCATTACAATGCATGATCCAGTCCCTGCAGACCTCTAGCCTCATTCCCCAGCACTGCCCACCTTACTCCTTCTGCTATAGCCACACTGAACTACTTGTAGGTATGTTTGTTTTTTTCCCGAGATGTGCCATGCTTTTTTTCCTCATCCTTTGTACATGCTGTTTCTTCTGCCTGGAAGAGTTCTCCCCTGTGCTCTGCCCCATTGCCAAATTCCAGTTTGCCTTCAGGTCTCAGTTTCAAGTGTCACCGTTTCAGTGAAGTTCTTCTCAAGGCTGTTCCTCCTTATCTCCAGCTGATTCGAGTGCTTCCTCCTTTAGGTTTCCATAGTACCCTTTTATGGGCTGCTATTGTCAGTTTCCACACTGCCCTTTAATTTTTATGAACTTGTGCCTCTGGAGTACTGTATGCCTTTAGAAGGCAGATGCCATGTCTTATTTATCGCTGTACTGAAGAGTCCAGCATAATGTTGAACACATAAGTGTTCAGTAAGTATTGAATGAATAAAAGTGGGGGATTCAGGACTGAATGATAAAGACTCTGCTGTCACAGCTCTACAGTTAGTTTATTTGGGGAGGTGGTGCGTGCATGCAGTTAAATTCCAGGCCTAGCATGACTAACCTATACAGGGCCATGAATGATCCAGCCAGCAGGCAAGGTGGGTTTCTAATGGAGATCTTTGTGGACTAGGGTGCTGTCTGGAGGAGTCTGATGTTTGAAAGGCTGGACAGGGCTTAGGTTGATGAACTGTTGCCTCCCTCCCCTGGCAGATTGAGTCATATGTATGCCGAATGTGTTCCCGAGGGGATGAGGACGACAAGCTCCTGCTGTGTGATGGCTGTGATGACAACTACCACATCTTCTGCTTGCTGCCTCCTTTGCCTGAGATTCCCAAGGGTGTGTGGCGGTGCCCAAAGTGTGTCATGGCGGTAAGGACTTCCCAGCCCCAGTCTATGTCTGCCTCATAGGCTATCCTTGCCTTCCTTCATCCAGTCTTACTGAAAGCAGCCTTCTAGCTCAGCCACAGTCTTATGTTTTGGGTCCCTGGGGTGGGGCTAGGTTGGGCAGAACTTTGGGAAAAGGAAAAGGAGGACACTCAGCCTGTGTTCTCTGGGAGCTCTCAGACCGCCCCGGGAGGTGAGAGTCATGATTAGACAGATCATATGTGATGACATATAATCAAATGTTAAATTGTGTGTTAGAAATTCAGATGTAGAAGTTCAGAGGACAGGAAAGTGACTAAGGGTAGTAATCAGTGAAGGTGTCAGCAATGAGATTTGGAGGACAGGAATATGAAAAAAAATGTTCTTTTGATTTCCAAGTTTTTTATTCTTTGTTTCTTTTAGAAAGCTTGGAAAATAGACAAATTACCTATCATCTCACCACCTAGAGACAACCATTGTTAATAGTCTGGTATATTTTCTTCTCATCTTTTCGTTGTTGCGTATATATAACTATCTTTAACAAGTTTGGGATCTTACTGTATATTTTCATTTGTTACTTTATAATCATTTTTCTATATCATTAAATTTATTCATGGGTATGATTTTTTTTTCCTTGTAGGGGGTCCATCATGTGGGTATAATATTTATTTAGGTATTTTTCTTCTGTTGTGATAATTAGATTGGTTTGCATTGTTGTAGATTTTAACTACAAGAGGTGGGCAGGCTTTCTAGACTGGGGGATGGAGGAGTGCAGGAGTAAGGATACATGGGGTTAATGTACCTAGTGCAAGAGAGGCAGTGAGGAGACCAGCTGAAGCAGCAGTGAGGCCTGGGAAGTCTTCCAGTTCCATTTCATGAGCCTCCTACCTTGATCCAAATTCTGGGTGCTTGTCTACATCTCTCCCTTGGTTTCTGGAGAGTGGACGCTGGCAGTTTCTTGCCCTGTCAACTGTGGTCATAGAGACCAGGTGTGCACGTGCACACACACTAGACACACACAAATGAGGAAAGAGACCAGGGCAGTGCATAATGGCCTTGGTAGTGGTGGGGATTCCTTTAGGGAGGAGTTTGGATACCAAAAGTATCATAGACAACAGACTGTCAGGTCTACTTGGCTCTCTTCTCTAAGTAATTGTGGGCCAGTGGACCAGATTGACTTTTAGTTTTCAGACATGAGCAGAAGCTGTGTCTGACTGGGGTACATACATCTCTCATCTAAAACCATGAACATAGATACAAAGTGAGTTAGACACACGTCCTGTCTTCTGAGACAGTGTAAAGAACAGGAATAGTGTGGGGTTTGACACTAGGAGTTGGTGCCTTCGTTTCCCGTCCTCCAAGCTACTAGAATATTCAGTGTCATTTTCCCAGGTCTGTAGTTCCAGTCTGGGCATAAAACTTCTCTAAGCATCCTGTATAAAGTCACATTTTATCTTGAGAGAAAAAATAGTGGCAGAAGAGCATGGGGTAGCATATTTAAGTCAGAGCCCATGGTTTAGATAGTAAAGTCCTAAAGGAAGAGAAGAGCAAGAGCATGGTGGAAGTGCATGTGGGGAATGAAGAGACTAACTGTGCTCAAGTGCTAGGAGGAAAAGGTAGAGCTATGACGTGAGACCTGCCTCAGGGGCCTTCAGTACAGACCTAGGGCTGTTCTCCTCCTGACTCCTACCCCATATTCCAGCTCCGTTTTTGAGGATTCTCCACCTCTTTGCCTCTGCCTTGGTGACGTGTTCTCCTTTGGGTTTCAGGAGTGTAAGCGCCCCCCCGAAGCCTTTGGCTTTGAGCAGGCTACCCGGGAATACACTCTGCAGAGCTTTGGCGAGATGGCTGACTCCTTTAAAGCCGATTACTTCAACATGCCCGTACACGTAGGTGATGGAGGGCTGGGGTAGTGTCAGGGCTAGGGTCATAGGTGGCTGATGGTCAATAGCTCTCCTGGGTCAGTGGGGCAAGGACATGATGGGCCATGGTCATCTGCTACCCCTGTTCCTTAGATGGTGCCCACAGAACTCGTGGAGAAGGAATTCTGGCGGCTGGTGAATAGCATTGAGGAAGATGTGACTGTTGAGTATGGGGCTGACATCCATTCCAAAGAATTTGGTAGCGGTTTCCCCGTCAGTGACAGTAAGCGGCACCTAACCCCTGAGGAGGAGGTGAGTAGGTAATCCATGGTTATGTCAGCTGTGTGACTTAAGCAAGTCGTTTAGTATCTGAAAGACTCAGTATCTCTATAGGATGGGGACTATTATGCCTACCTTGTATGGTTGCTGTGAGATGTAGATGGGATGATATGTGTAAAGAACACAGCCTAATATCTGGCATGGCATCTCCAGTCATGATATTGGCTGTTTTTTTTGTCTGTAGAATGGGGATAGTATCCATTTTACAAATTTTATAAGAATTAAATGAGAAGGTACATGAAGTACCTGGCAGGGTGCCTGGCTTATTCATAAGAAGTGTTCAGGGATTGGGATTGTAAGTTCAGGAAATAATGAGGCCCTAGGCCTGTATCAAGGGAAGGGTGCATTTTGGTCCAGAGCAGGGGCTTTTAACTTGCAGATATTTTGGTGGGTGGGCACATCTATAAACCTCCCTAAAATTGAATAAAGTGAAGTGAATTGAAATTTTGTGTGTATGCATTTGACGGAGGCAGGGGGAAGAACACCTGTATTATTTCTTAGATGTTTCAGGAAGGTCTATGACCTCGAAATTAAGGTTCCCTGGGCTAAAGATCTCCACTCCTTAGCAAAACTCTCATCCCTTTTCCACAAATACCTGACCTGACAGGAGTATGCTACTAGTGGTTGGAACCTGAATGTGATGCCAGTGCTGGAGCAGTCCGTACTGTGCCACATCAATGCAGATATCTCCGGCATGAAGGTGCCCTGGCTCTACGTGGGCATGGTCTTCTCAGCCTTTTGCTGGCATATTGAGGATCACTGGAGTTACTCCATTAACTACCTCCACTGGTGAGTGGGGTCCTAGAGAGCCAGGGAAGCAGTCAGGGTGGGCTCCTTCAGTACCATAGGTGTGTCCACTCTACATGTCTCCTTTCTGCTTGGCCAGGGGTGAGCCGAAGACCTGGTATGGGGTACCCTCACTTGCAGCAGAACATTTGGAAGAGGTGATGAAGAAGCTGACACCTGAGCTCTTTGATAGCCAGCCTGACCTTCTGCACCAACTTGTCACCCTCATGAATCCCAACACCCTCATGTCCCATGGTGTGCCGGTGAGTGTCCAGGAAATAGGGGCAAGGTGTAGGAATGAGTTAGTGGTGTCCTTTGTGGTGGTGCTGGTGGTGGTGGTGGTGCTGGTGGTGGTGGTGGTGGTGGTGGTGGTGGTGGTCATTGTCTGGAATCTACCCCTGCCCCTTTCTCATTCCTGTTCTATCTTAATCAGGCTATAGGTTTGACAGAAATAATAGTGGTTAGAGATACAATGTGATGGTGAGCCCTCTGGGCCTGATGTTTGAGGGCCACACCTTAGGGATGGCTTCCACCAGTGGAAAAGGGAAATAGAGGAAGGACTGGGCAAGACAAGTCTTACTCTTAAGGGCACACATCATTTCCATTCACCTCTGGTTAGTCACAGCTTAGTCACATGGCCACATCTAGCTGTGAGGAAAACTGGACAATCTGATTTTTATTAAGGATGGTCATGTACCAGCTACAAATTGGAGGTCATGCTATTAAGAAAGAGGGTGAGAATGAATATAGGGGGACAACTAGCAGTCTCTGCTATCCTTTCCATATTGTGACCCTTCTTGGAGCAGTGGGTAGGTCTGTTTACTTATTTAACAGGTCAGAGTTCTATGGTGGTAATTAGTTTGCAGTATATAAGTGTACCAAATCCACATGTTGTACACCAACATGTTATATGTCAACTGTATCTCAATAAAGCTGGGACGGGGTGGGGGGAAGTAACCTAAAAAAAAAAAAAGTGCCAGTATCTTTCAGCATTTAAAAAAAAAAAGCTGAACCCAGAGTCCTGACTTGTCCTATTCTCCTTCTCTGTGGACTTCTCTCCCACCCTGGGTATACATCCTGGCTTACCTATAAGGGGCTTTATATTCCTGGGAATTTCTAACGTTGATTAGTATCGGCCAGTTTTCTGGTGTGGATCTTAAAATAACCTGATCAACAGTCCTGTAGAAACAGGAATGAGTACATCTTCCACCTCTGCTTTCAGTCTTATTCATTCTGTGCTGCTACTCCTCCCCACTCCCTTCAACCCCGTCCCCCCAAAACCATCCTTGGCTACCTGGCTGCTTAGTCTAGTGCGTGGGACAGTAAGCAGTCAGTACATACTGAATTAATATCTCCTTGAAATCCCTGGTCATCTGTACAGTAGGTCAGTGGTTCTCGCCTGAATTTCTTCTTGCCTTCAGCTTGTTTTGCTATACTATATAACCTATGAGTAATACCTTTTATTATACATTTTAGTGATACTTAATCAAGGTTTGAGATATCTAGGGAATTAGAGGAAACGCATTCCTTTTCCCTCTCTGCATCACCTCATTTAAGAATTACTGGAAAAAAAAAGAATTACTGGGCTCAAGATGTAGAAATGACCAAGGGCCCTTCAAGTTATGCTCTTCACAAGTAGACATTGGGTCTGACCTTTCCTCAGACTCCTTTCTTCCTGACCCACAGCATCAGTTCTTTCCCACAATGTCAAGGAGAATTGTAAGAGTAGAAGAGGATTCTCCTTAAGGATTCAGACAGCTAAGATTCATATATACATACATACATATATACACACACATATATATATTCATTCAACTCTAATCTCTTTTTATTTATTTATTTATTTATTTATTTTTGCGGTACGCGGGCCTCTCACTGTTGTGGCCTCTCCCGTTGAGGAGCACAGGCTCCGGACGCGCAGGCTCAGCGGCCATGGCTCACGGGCCCAGCCGCTCCGCGGCATGTGGGATCTTCCCGGACCGGGGCACGAACCCGTGTCCCCTGCATCGGCAGGCGGACTCTCAACCACTGCGCCACCAGGGAAGCCCTAATCGCTGCTTAAAAAAACTTTCATCACAGACTTTTTTGCTTCCACCTTCACAGCATTTCTCCTGCTCATAGATCCCCAGCTTCTCTGACCAGCTGCTGTTTCACCACCCCACCCTCTGTCTGCCAGGCCCTTCCTATAGGTAGTTCCCAGCATCTCCAGGCTCTTTGGACTTGGCAGTATCCCCTCAATCCAGGACATCTGTTTTTCATATTCACATGTTGGCAGGCTGCAGTTTAGCCAGCTGGAGGTCCCTCAGAGCTATCTTTGGCCGCGCCCCCCCCCAACCTCACCCATCTTCCCCTTTGGTGAGAGAGGGCCATTTCTTTTTATAGATAGAGATATATAGTATAAGTATTTTTATTATAAAAGAAACATCCCCCCTTTCCAAAAAATGGCAGTAGAGAGGTCATCTCTATATCCTCCACATTTTGTTACATTTCCATCTTTTTTATGTAAGTTTTGACATGACAGTAATCAGTGTATGGATTTTATAATCTCTTTTGTTAAGTTTGATCATCTAGAATGGCATTGTCCAGTTTGGTAGCCACTAGCCACATGTGGCTATTGAGCACTTGAAACATGGCTAGTCCCAACTGAAATGTACTGAAAGTATAAAACATGTTGGATTTCAAGACATCGTATGAAAAAGAGAATGTGAAATATCTCAGTAATACTTTTGTATACCAATTACACATTAAAATGATAATATTGTGGATATATTAAATAAAATACATTGAAGTTAATTTCACCTGTTTCTTTTTACTTTTTTAATGTGGCTACTAGAGAATTTAAAAAGTACATATGTGGCTGGCATTATATTACTATTGGACAGTGCTGGGCTAGAATAATTTTTTACTTCCTCACCATGAACTGTTTATAACCATCTTTTTTGAAAAACGGCTTTATTGCAGTATAATTTACATACCATAAAAATCACGCATTTTAAATGCACCATTCAGTGAATTTACAGAGTTGTGCCACCATCACCACAATCCAGTTTTAGAACATTTCCATCACCCCAAAAGGATCCCTTGTGCCCTTTTGCAGTCACTCTCCATTCCAACCCCTAGTCCCAGGCAACCACTGATCTGCTAACTCTAAAAATTTGCTTTTTCTAGACAGTTCATATAAATGGAATAATATGTGGTCTTTTTTGTCTGGCTTTTCACTTAGCATAATATTTTTGAGGTTCATCTATGTTATAGCTTGCTTCAGAACTTGATTCCTTTTTGTGATGGAATAATATTGTATGGATATACTACATTTTGTTTGTCCATTCACCAGTTGATGGACTTTTGGGTCATTTTTTAATAGCTGTAGAATGTGAGGAGAGCTTTCTTAAAAAAAATGCATAGGAAACAGTAAAGTGACATTGCCAAAATGAGGGTGCATTAGGTTCTATTTCTGGCTCTGCTACTTGAGGCTTCTGTGGGACTCAGTTTTCACATCTATAAAATTAAGGCTGGGACTAGATCATTCAGCAAATACTGCTAGAACTCCCTCTGTGTGCAAGGCCTCTGGTCAGCACCCTGAAAGCAAATAAACTAATCCCTGCCTTTAGTCATGTGCAGTTGAGTAGAGGACAAAGGTGGGTAAACAACTGGAATAAAATATTAGAGGTGCTACAAAAGGACAACAGACTGGGTCATTAGGAAGTGGGGGTGGGGGGGAGGTCAGGAAAGCATTTGTAGAAGTGGTGACACTTGAAGGAAGAGTAAGAGTTTGCCTGTCGGGGCCATGGCTTTATCATGTAGATATGGGGATTCAAGTGAGGGGTTCTCAACAGGGACATTACATAATCAGGTTTGCATTTTGGTTGGGGAAGACAATTCTAGTGGTTGGTAATGGGGGCCAGTGCAGTAGTAGAAGCAGTAAATACTGCTGTTGCCTCTAAGTAGGGAAAGATTTGAGAAGAAAATGTACTGGAGGTGGGAACTGATACATGGCCTGAATAAATGTGGAGATTCAGTATTGTTAGGATGCTGATTCTCTCCTCATTAGTCTAGAACCCTAGCAGATGAATTGTTGGGTTGAAGGCTATAAACATTTTAGGTTTTTGGTTATGTGTCAGCGATTTTGCTTTCCAGAGAGAAGTTATTGGTCCCCATAACAGCACTGTACTTATTTCACTGTGTCTTCATCAGCATGAAATGTTCATTTTAAAAAACTTTGCAAGACTTCTTGGTAAAGACAGCTAATTAAACATACACATGGCTACTTCCATTCCTTACTGAAACTTCACAAAATGGCACAAAGTGATTTTTTTTTTAAGGTTAAAAAAAAAAAATCAGAGATGGGGAAAACAAGAAAAGAGACAATGATAAACAAAATTCTTGAAACTAGGAAACAAATAAGAAAACTGAATCTTAAGCCAGTTCTGGAACATCTGAGAACCAATCTGATTTATACCTCAGTACCCCCCAAGGGTTCAGTAGTTGGTTGCAGCAGACATTCCGGGAGTAAAGACAAATGGGGTAAAAATAAAGATTGGTTCATATTTATATAAGAAGCTATGGGAGGGACTTCCCTGGTGGCACAGTGGTTAAGAATCCACCTGCCAGTGCAGGGGACATGGGTTCAAGCCCTGGTCTGGGAAGATCCCACATGCTGTGGAGCAACTAAGCCCATGTGCCACAACTACTGAGCCCACGTGCCACAACTACTGAGCCCACGTGCCATAACTACTGAAGCCCACGCACCTAGAGCCTGTGCTCCGCAACAAGAGAAGCCACCGCAATAAGAAGCCCAAGCACCGCAACAAAGAGTAGCCCACGCGCAGCAACGAAGACCCAAAGCAGCCAAAAATAAATAAATAAATAAATTAATTAATTAATTAATTTTTTAAAAAAGGAGCAGCAGCTATGGGATCCCCACCCACACTGGGCAGCTGGAAATGTGGCCCTCCCTCACTCTAGCAAAAGACTGTGAGATTTACTTTCAAAGAGGTTGAAATAGATCTCTGGATTGAGGTCTTCTAGGTACAGTTGAGAGTAGAAGTACAGTGAAACTAGTAGGATTCACTGTATACCTACTGAATGCTGAGGTTCCCAGCCATCTTCCTCCACTTGGCTCTTAGAACAATAGCAGCCAGACCTTTTTCCTTCAGGCAAAAAAATAGGAGACTTTTCTCTGGGGAATCTGACTGGCCCAAAAGGAAAGACCTAGAGTTTCCCAAACTAAGTGGCTTCCCTCTACAGTGGCTCACAGTTGACAGACTTCACCTCTGTACTCAGAACTTTCATTCAGCCTTTTCATTTCTTACTCTTGAATATAACTAGATAGCCACAGATTAACAGACAACTGAGGAAATTCTAGAATAAACAAAGTAGAACCAAATGGTAAAAAAGCAGCTTGGACAAACAGAGGCTAGGCAGGGAGAAGTAAACTTCAAAAAGAAAAGGAAAAGAAACCTTATTAATATCTTCAGAGATGAGCATATATTGCAAACATAAAATAAGAACAGGATGCTATTTTAAAAGAAAATGCTGAGAACGAAAATTAAGATAGCAAAAGTGGAAGACGAAAAAAAAAAGCTTAGAAGATAAACAGTTAAGGAAATCTCCCAGAAAATAGAATAGAAAGATAAAGATGGAAAAAGGTAGAGAAAGTTAGAGAATTTGTTCTGGGGGTTCAATATTCAAATAATTCTCTCTGAAAAGAGAATAAATGAAAACTGAAAGGATCAAATTGTTAAGAAATTGTTCAAGAAAATTTCCCTGAACTGAATGACAGTTTCCAGAATCAGAGGGCCTACCCAGTACATGAATGCAAATAGATCCACACCAAGGTATATCTGGTGAATTTTCATATCAAACAATGGGACCAGAAGACTCCTACAAGCTTTCTGAGAGAGAAAACAGGTTTCATTCAAAACATTAGGAGTCAGAACAGCTTTAGACTTTTCAAAAGCAACACTGGAATCTAGAAGACTAGAGCCGTGCCTTCAAAATTATTTTTTCTTTTTTCTTTTTCCAAAAATGATTTTCAACTTAGAATTTTATGTGCAGTCAGATTATCAAGGTTGAGAGTAGAACAGAGGCTTTTTTTTTTTTTTCCTTGCGTTATGCGGGCCTCTCACCGCTGTGGCCTCTCCCATCTGCGGAGCACAGGCTCCGGACGCGCAGGCCCAGCGGCCATGGCCCACGGGCCTAGCCGCTCCGCGGCATGTGGGATCCTCCCGAAACGGGGCACGAACCCGCGTCTCCCGCATCGGCAGGCGGACTCTCAAGCACTGCGCCACCAGGGAAGCCCCAGAGGCATTTTTTTAAAAAGTTCTTCCCACCGTTTCTCAGGAAGCTGTTGGACGATGTGCTTAAGCACAGCAAAGGAACAAACCAAGAAAGAGGAAGACATGGGATCTAGGAAACAGGAGATCTGTCATGGGAGAGTGACAATCCAGGGAGGGCAGCTGGTCCCAATTGAAACAGATCGTAAGGCTCCATGAGAGACTGCTACAGAAAGGTGAAAAGTGATAGGAGAGAGGAGAGTTGGACACTTGTCCGAAAGGTTGGGATTAAATTACTAATACATGCACAGAAAACTAAGCAAATTGAGACATAGGAGGCTATTTTTAATGTCTAGAAGCATGTTATTTAGGGAAGCCCCGTGCCTGCTGATTTTATAACAAATCTTATAGAACCACTTGGCTCTTGAAACTGCTTACATGACTGGTAACAAAAATTAATGAAAAAACATGTCCACCTTAATGAAAAGTGATATTTTGAATTTTTAAAAAATTATTAGGGGGCCTCCCTGGTGGTGCAGTGGTTGAGAGTCTGCCTGCCGATGCAGGGGACACGGGTTCGTGCCCCGGTCCGGCAAGATCCCACATGCCGCGGAGCGGCTAGGCCCGTGAGCCATGGGCATTGAGCCTGTGCGTCCGGAGCCTGTGCTCCGCAACAGGAGAGGCCACAACAGTGAGAGGCCTGCATACCACAAAAAAAAAAAAAATTATTAGGGAAGTTGAGATATTTTGGTATATGTACATTTCCTGCTTTTGACTCAAATTTTCCTGTCATCACAAATCAAAACCTTGAGAGCGGAGACCAATGGTCCTTTCTTTCGGAGTTGGAGGGTCTGGGAATCTGTTGTCAGACTGTGTTCCCTGAGACTTTCCTTCCTTTCCTTAAGAACCCTGCATTTAGATCTCTGTCTCAATGACCTTGTCTTTTCTTCCTCAGGTTGTCCGCACAAACCAATGTGCAGGAGAATTTGTCATTACCTTCCCTCGTGCTTACCACAGTGGCTTTAACCAAGGCTACAACTTTGCTGAGGCTGTCAACTTTTGCACTGCTGACTGGGTGAGTCTGGAGTGTGATGGGATGGCAGGGAGAAGCAGGAGTGTTGTGGGGAGGCTGAGGCACCATCGCCTCCAGACTTGGCCATACTCAACCTTGAACCTGTCCACAGCTGCCAGCTGGGCGCCAGTGCATTGAGCACTACCGCCGGCTCCGAAGATACTGTGTCTTCTCCCATGAGGAACTCATCTGCAAGATGGCTGCCTGTCCAGAGAAGCTGGACCTGAACCTGGCAGCGGCTGTGCATAAGGAGATGTTCATCATGGTTCAGGAGGAGCGGCGTCTACGAAAGGCCCTGCTAGAGAAGGTGGGTGGTGGGGAGAGTGCCCTGGATTGGGTACCCTAGTCTGGCAGAGGTGGGGGGGAGGAAGAAGTAGAAGGTGTAGCCTCTTCTCTTAGGGAGTAGTGAAAAGAACTAGACACATCTGGATTAGAAACTACAATTCCATTCTCTACCATTTACTAATAACTGTTAGTAAGTTAATTTACTTCACTGAGCATCAGTATCCCCATCTGAAAAAAAATGGGGATGATAATAGTGCTTATCTTTGGGGATAGTTGAGTGGATTTAAGATGTTTGTTAAGTAAGTGACCCATAGCAGGTGCTGTTATTGCTAATGATGTCATTGCATCATTATTTAAATAACCCAAGACCAACTGACATATGAAACCCCCACTTGCTGGTAAGCTGGATAACCTTTTCAAGTTAGTTAACCTCTCATAGTCTCACTTTCCCACTCTGTAAAATGGGAATAAATACCTAACTTGCAGGGTGGTTGTAAAGCTTGGGTAAGGTGATTTATGTCAAAGCATCTATTGCTGCACTTGCAGTGTAGCAGATGCTATTATTGGTAATATTAGTACATGAAGAAAATGATGGAAATATGGAACATTTCTTAAGAAATGCCATTTATTATACTCATAGTTCAGTAGCTCAAACTAGGTTAATATTACTGAGTAGAAGGCGGTCTTCCTTTAATAGATTTCTCATAACATGTCAGTTTTGTTTGTAGATGAGTGGGACCGCTATTCATGTAGTTCATCTGCCTTCTTTTTTTTTTTTTTTAATGTGGTACGTGGGCCTCTCACTGTTGTGGCCTCTCCCGTTGCGAAGCACAGGCTCCAGACGTGCAGGCTCAGTGGCCATGGCTCACGGGCCTAGCCGCTCCGCGGCATGTGGGATCCTCCCGGACCGGGGCACAAACCCGTGTCCCCTGCATCGGCAGGCGGACTCTCAACCACTGCACCACCAGGGAAGCCCCAGCTGCCTTTTTAAAGCTCCAAACTTGTCCAGTTAGGGAGCTGACTTAGTGAGAGTCCTCCATAGGATTACAAAGGAATGCTGGTCCTGAGGAATCCCTTGCTGGATCCCTTTTCTTAAAATAAGAAAATTTAGGGTAATACTTTCTTATTTTAAAGCTCATTTATAACTTTCCTATGAGCATGGGTTGTAAGGAGAATTGCAGCTATGGTAAGTGTTGGAAGTCTGGGGCCTGTCAGTCTGTGGTATTAGTTGGTGAGCCCCTGGGCTTTTCTAGGCATAATTTGCTCTCTCTGTTCAGTGCTGTTATTGAATGATCACTCTGGGGCTGTGCTACACTACAGAAGGAGTCAAAGCAAGGTGGGAAAAGATGTTTCCATCCTAACACTCAGAATTCTCTACACTTGGCCCTTACCTAAGGAGAAGGGTTCTGGACCCCGTAAATTCTGTAAAAAATTGTGTGTGTGTGTATTTGAGTCCTTTTCTGGGGAGAGGGCTCATAGCTTGCATCCAGTTCTCAAAGGAGTCCATGATCCAAGAATACCTAGGGGTTTCATCCTTTGAGCAGCATTCTCTGGCTTCAGAATCAAAATAGGCTGCAGTCAGATTCTCACTTTGGGCAAGTTACTCTCTCTGAGACTTAGTTTCCTCCTTAGCAAAATGAGACAGGCCTGTGAAATAGGTATCCTTATCTGAAGATTAGAGCCAATATCGGTAAATATTTGTTGAGCACCTATTGTTTTTTCCCCTCCTGTAGTCATCATGTTGTACCTTGGATCTCCCAAACTTATTTATCTTCTAACTGGAAGTTTGTATCCTTTGAGCAGCGTCTCCATATTTTCCCTACCTCCCTAGCCCTTGGCCACCACCATGCTACTGTTTCTTTCTTTTTTTTTTTCTTTCTGGCTGCATTGAAAGCCAGCTTGCAGGATCTCAGTTCCCTGACCAGGGATTGAACCCAGGCCTCGGCAATGAAAGCCCGGAATCCTAACCACTAGGCAACCAGGGAACTCCCACTACTCTGTTTCTATGAGTTTGGCTTTTTTAGATTCCATATATAAGTGATATCCTATAATACTTGTCTTTTTTGTCTGATTTGTTTGACTTAGTATAATGTCCTCAGGGTCCATCCATGTTGTTACAAATGACAGGATTTATGTCTTATGGCTGAATAATATTCCATTTTATATGTGTATGTATGAATACACACACACACACACACACACACACACACATATTTATCCATTCATCCACTAATGGACTCCTAGGTTATTTCCATATTTTGGCTATTGTGAATAATGCTGCAGTCAACATGGGAGTGCAGATATCTCCTTGAGATCCTGGTTTCATTTCCTTTGGATATATACCCAGAAGAGGGATTTCTGGATCATATGGCAGTTCTATTTTTAATTTTGTGAGGAACCTTCATACTGTTTTCCAAAGTGACTGCACCAATTCGCATTCCCACCGCAGTGCACAAAGGTTCCTTTGTCTCCACATTCTCTCCAACACTTGTTATCTCTTGTCTTTTTGATAATAAGCCATTCTGACAGGTGTGAGGTGATAATTATGGTTTTGATTTGCATTCCCTGATGATTAGTGATGTTGCACATCTTTTCATGTACCTATTGGCCATTTGTATGTCTTCTTTGGAAAAACGTCTATTCAGGTCCTTTGCCCAATTTTTATTCGGATTGTTTGGTTTTTTGCTGTTGAGTTGTATGATTCCTTTATATATTTTGGATATTAACCCTTTAGCAGATAGACGGTTTGCAGATATTCTCTCCCATTCCATGGGTTGCCTTTTCATTTTGTTGATAGTTTCTTTTGCTGTGCAGATGCTTTTCAGTTTGATGTGGTCCCACTTATTTATTTTTGCTTTTGTTGCTTGTGCTTTTTAGGTATCATGTACAAGAAATCATTGCTAAGACCAATGTCCAGGAGCATTTTCCCTATATTTTCTTCTAGGAGTTTTATGGTTTCAGGTCTTATGTTTAAGTCTTTAATCCATTTCAAGTTAATTTTTGTGAGTGATATAAGATAAAGGTCCAGTTTCATTCTTCTGCATGTGATTATCCAGTTCTCCCAGGACCAGTTATCAAAGAGACTATCCTTTCCCCATTGAGTATTCTTGGCTTCTTTGTCAAATATTAGTTAACTATATATACGAGAGTTTATTTTTGGGGTTAATTCTGTTCCCTTGGTCTGTTTTTTTTTTGTTTTTTTTTGTTTTTTTTTCCCCCCCCGGTACACAGGCCTCTCACTGTTGTGGCCTCTCCCATTGCAGAGCACAGGCTCCGGATGCGCAGGCTCAGCGGCCATGGCTCACGGGCCCAGCCGCTCCGCGGCATGTGTGATCTTCCCAGACCGGGGCACGAACCCGTGTCCCCTGCATCAGCAGGCGGACTCTCAACCACTGCGCCAGCAGGGAAGCCCCCATTGGTCTGTTTTTATGCCATTACCATACTGTTTTGATTACTACAGCTTTGTAATATAGTTTGAAATCAGGAAACTTCATACCTCCAGCTTTGTTTTTCTTTCTCAAGATTACTTTGGCTATTCCGGGCCTTTTGTAGTTCCACTATTCTAAGTGCTAAGATACTTTTCTAAGTCCTTAGTCACTTTACCTTTGTTAATCCTCATAACAACCCAATGAGGATAGTACTGTTGTCTCCATTTTACAAAGTAGGGAAACTGAAACCCAGAGAGGTTTAAATAATTTACTCAATAGCAATGCAGCTAGGTTTGTAATGTGCAGTGGACTCATCTGATGAGCAGGATTTGACTCATCTTATGAGCAGGATTCGTAATGTGCAGAACGCATTTGTGGCAGAGCGGGATTTGTAATGTACAATGGACTTATGCAGAAGTTAGGTTGGTATAGAAGACAAAAACGTTAGAATCAAAATTTCCCTCTAAAATCCCTAAAATTGCCCATAATGTATAGCATTATATTGTCTTTCAATTACTCCAAGATAGCTGGCTTTTCCTCCATCTTTGGAAGGGATTGCTTTTTCTTCATCTAATCAACAGATAAAGTCATTGGCTTAGGTTTGGAGGCCATGTTTTTGGGGGGGGGTATTGTATCTTTAAACACTGAACACAAGCACGTAGAGTTTTTTTCTCTAAGTTATAGATGTGTGTGCAGTGTGCTGATAAAGCAGCCAGCACAGTGCCTGGAACACAGTGGGCACTGAGTGCCTGGAAGCTAGCATTATTCCCCAGTACATGGCACTTCTCTTGGCCACTTCCACATATTGCCATCTCTCTGGTGCCTTGGTCCACCACTTTCCTCACCTTCTCTCACCCCGAAGGTCCTTTCTGCTGATCTGAATCTTACCTGATTTTTCTCCCTCTCAGCCCACACTGATCTTACCCTGCTTCATGTGATTCCCCCAGCTTTGAGAGTTTGGACTTCACAAAGGCAGTGTGCCCTGTGGAGTTTTGTCTCCCCCACAGCTCTTAGCACAGATTTGAGTCTAATGTGGGTCTCAGTGAGTCTACTGTGGGGCTCAGTGGTGGCTGAGTTAGGGGTTTCTGCAGCCTTCTTCTTGTTCTATATAATGAACACCCCCAGGGCATCACGGAAGCTGAGCGAGAGGCTTTTGAGCTGCTCCCGGATGATGAGCGCCAGTGCATCAAGTGCAAGACCACGTGCTTTCTATCAGCCCTAGCCTGCTATGACTGCCCAGACGGCCTTGTCTGCCTTTCCCACATCAATGACCTCTGCAAGTGCTCCAGTAGCCGGCAGTACCTGCGGTGAGCAGGGGGCCTACCTGGAGGAAGTGGGCTGAGGAGGGGGATGCAGAACTGGGCCAGATGTGCTCTTCCCTGCCCTCTTCCTCCAGATATCGGTACACCTTGGATGAGCTCCCTGCCATGCTCCATAAGCTGAAGGTCCGGGCTGAGTCCTTTGACACCTGGGCCAACAAAGTGCGAGTGGCCCTGGAGGTGGAGGATGGGCGGAAGCGCAGTGAGTGATGGGGGGACGGAGGGACTCCACAGGCAAGTTCTATTCCCTTTTCTTCTGTATTCCCCCACCCCCTTCCTCTGCTTTTACTCAATACTGCCTACTCCTTGCTGCTCTCATTCTCTCTCCAGGCCTTGAAGAGCTAAGGGCACTAGAGTCTGAGGCCCGTGAGCGGAGATTTCCTAACAGTGAGCTGCTGCAGCGACTAAAGAACTGCCTGAGCGAGGCAGAGGCTTGCGTGTCCCGGGCTCTGGGGCTGGTCAGCAGCCAGGAAGCTGGGTATGGAAGCGTGAGGCGTTGGGCACAGGTAGCCTGCTGAGGAGCCAGCACCTAGGAGAAGGACTATGTCGGGGGCAGGGGTGGACTCTGAGTACCATTAGGCAGATGACATCAGCAGGAAGCTGACAAGCACTGCAGTTGGAGGCGTTGGGGAGGGCAAGGAGGCCAGGCAACTAGAATGGAGGGGAGCGCCCCAGTGCTAAGAAAGCTAGGAATGTTTCTTTTTATCAGTACCTGAAGGTACTGCTTTCAGACAGGCCGAGGGGTTTTGTGGGCAGGGAGGTGTTGTGGGAGGTTTAGGGACAAGAAAAGGACACAGAAGCATAAACTGATCATAGAGTTCACAGTAGAAGATGGATTAAAATTGTCCAGCTTCTGTTACTATCAATTTCTAAGCTTCCCCCACCAAATATATACTATATTCCTTTCTTCTAATTCTTTCCCCCCATCATATGAACTTGCATGTATCTTAAAACCCTCCCTCTAACCTGGGCATTTGTGGGGAACTGTGAAGTATGAGAGGTCAAGGTGGGCAGGGATGAGGAAAGGTGGGCCTTAGCACAGAGATGGAGGAAGGGGACTGGGTTTGGACTTGAAACCCTACATGTGAAACTCCATAGCCCCTACAGGGTGGCTGGTCTACAGATGACCCTGGCTGAGCTCCGGGCCTTTCTGGACCAGATGAACAACCTGCCTTGTGCCATGCACCAGATTGGGGATGTCAAGGTGAGGAAGGGTGGACTTGAAGTGCTGCTGAGGGATCAGGGGGCGGGGTTGGGGGACCTAAGCAGCAGGCCATTCTTGGCTTCTTTCAAAAGTTGCAAGTATTTGGGCAAGACAGGATGCACGTGTGAGAATAACAGGAGGTAAGAGGCAACAGGTTTTTAGCAAATTGCCTCTTCGAAATGGGATTTGAGGGGCAGGTGACAAGGGTACAGGTACAGGATGCATAGTCAAGGGAAGGTTTCCTGGTGGAGGTGGAAGAGGAGAAAGGAAGTAACAAGGATGTTTGTGGGCCTGGAAAGCTGAGTCAAGTTCAGGAAGGTAGAGGAGTGGGATGGAGAGGGCAGTGGACACCAGTATGAGTGTAGAGATTGTGAGAAGGCCAAGCATAGCAGAGCATTTTTAGGACAGAGGGTCTCCTGATGCTATACATCAAAATCCTCTGGGGACTTAAATAAAGCACAGGCTCCTGACCAACCCCTATTAAGAATCTCAAGGAGTGGACCCAGAGATCTGCATTTTAACAGATGCCACAGGGTATTCTATCGGGCAGTGAGTGTTGGGAACCACTGCTTAGGGCCTGGCAAAGGAAGAGAGCCCAGCCCGTGCTAGGCTCTCGCAATTACTGGAGGGTAAGAAGGTAGGTAGGGCAGGGGTCCGTGGTGGTGGGACTTCGGTGTGAGCCCTGCTGAGGAGTTTGTTCTTTATCTGTGTCCTGGTAGGGTATTCTGGAACAGGTGGAAGCCTACCAGGTTGAAGCCCGTGAGGCCCTGGCCTCATTGCCCTCCAGTCCGGGGCTCCTGCAGTCCCTGCTGGAGAGAGGGCGGCAGCTGGGGGTGGAGGTACCTGAGGCCCAGCAGCTCCAGCGGCAGGTGGAACAGGCGCGATGGCTGGATGAGATGAAACGCACACTGGCCCCCTCAGCCCGAAGGGGCACCCTGGCTGTCATGCGGGGACTGTTGGTCGCGGGTGCCAGTGTAGCCCCTAGCCCTGCTGTGGACAAGGCCCGAGCTGAACTGCAGGAGCTACTGACCATTGCTGAACGCTGGGAGGAGAAGGCCCATCTCTGCCTGGAGGCCAGGTGGGTCTAGCTTCTTCCCCTCCCTGCTCTACCGCAACCTTCAAAGTTTAGCAGACAAGCTGAAGATGATTCCCATGGGTGGCCTTGGGCACCAGACTCCTGTGTTGGTGTATTGACTATCCTCGCCTTTTTTGTTTCCTATCTTTTTTTTTTTTTAAACTCCATAGTACACGTAGAGGCAGAGATAGTCTTACGGAGAAGCAGAGATGGACAGATACAGAGCTATATAGAGGACTAGCTCCACAGGCTGACGTGTGCACACACTCACAAGCACAGGTACCAAAAGGCAGATGGACAGGGGTCAGTAGAAAGACACCATGCATGGGACAATCTGACAAAGTGCAGCACCAGGTTAATACTGCAGGTTGTGTATGTAGGCATTGCCAACAGGCTGACAGACTGGTGGACAAGCAGAGGCGTGGAGGTATGGCAGAAGCTGGGTGCGTGCAATCTGGAGCAAGCAGGGACTGACAGCCATGCATAGGCAAAATACAAGCAAATAGGCCCAAGCAGCAGCCCCAGGGGCTCATACCGCTGTATCTGGAAGTCAGGCTGGGCTTCTGGTCAGGCAGACCACCCCACACTGAGGCCTCTCTTTTCCCTACCTTTAGGCAGAAGCATCCACCAGCCACGCTTGAGGCCATAATTCATGAGGCAGAAAACATCCCTGTTCACCTGCCCAACATCCAGGCTCTCAAGGAGGCTCTTGCTAAGGCCCGGGCCTGGATTGCTGATGTGGACGAGATCCAAGTGAGGACCCTGTTGCACCCCCCGCCCCATTCACCCGACACCTTCAGTCCAGCTGGGAGAGATGGCATACATTGCCTTGTGCTGGGTTGAGTTGGGTTGGCTAGAGAGAGGAAGGGGTCACAGCACATCGTGAGGAGGCAAAACGTGCTTGGTGAGCATTGTGAAGAAGGGTTGCAAGGCTGGCCTGAGGGAAGATAGGATGCTGGTTAGGATGAGAATGGTGGGGGGCAGGGAGGATAGAAGAGGCAAACCACAACAAAATAACTAGTCTGGTGGTCCTGGGGACTGACTGGATATCCAGAGGCTGAGCCAATGGATGTAGGAGTTGTAAGAGAGAGCCAGGTGGGTGTGCCTTCCTTAGGATGATCCCTGTTTTTTCTGCCTCAAGACTGTGATTCCAGTCTGTCTTCCCAGCCCAGGGCCAGGCACAGAGTAGCATCATAGATGTTGGCAGGTTGAACTGAGCTTTCTCTTGCCCCTGTCCCAGAATGGTGATCACTACCCCTGCCTGGATGACTTGGAGGGCCTGGTGGCTGTTGGCCGGGACCTGCCTGTGGGGTTGGAGGAGCTGAGACAGCTAGAGCTGCAGGTACTGACGGCGCACTCCTGGAGGGAGAAGGCCTCCAAGACCTTTCTCAAGAAGAATTCTTGCTACACTCTGCTGGAGGTGAGGCCTAGGACCCTGACCCACAGCCTCTCCTGCCTCTGGCCCAGCTGTTGAGACAGCTGATATGAGTGGGGCTTGGGGGGTGCTGGGCAGGGGAGGGAGGGGGTGGGAGTGAGGGGAAACCTGGACATGCCTCCTTTGTCTGCTTGCCTCAGGTGCTCTGCCCGTGTGCAGATGCCGGCTCAGACAGCACCAAGCGCAGCCGGTGGATGGAGAAGGAGCTGGGGTTGTACAAATCTGACACAGAGTTGCTGGGGCTGTCTGCGCAGGACCTCAGGGACCCAGGCTCTGTGGTAAGGAGCTTGGGCCCAGATGAGGAGAAGAGCCTGGTGACAATAGTGTCTGAGCCAGGTGGCCACGAGCAGCAGACTGCTTGCTCCCTGGGCCTCAGTTCTCCTGGTTTGGGAGTGGGGTATTCATGGTGCCAGAGAAGGAGGGTTGGGGTGCTGACCTCTCCTCCCCTGTCCTGGGCACGGCAGATCGTGGCCTTCAAGGAGGGGGAACAGAAGGAGAAGGAGGGAATTCTGCAGCTGCGTCGCACCAACTCCGCCAAGCCCAGTCCACTGGCATCATCGACCACAGCTTCCTCTGCAACCTCCATCTGTGTGTGTGGGCAGGTGCCAGCTGGGGTGGGAGCTCTGCAGTGTGACCTGTGTCAGGACTGGTTCCATGGGCGATGTGTGTCGGTACCCCGCCTCCTCAGTTCCCCAAGGCCCAGTCCCACCTCATCCCCACTGCTGGCCTGGTGGGAGTGGGACACCAAATTCTTGTGTCCGCTGTGCATGCGCTCACGGCGCCCACGCCTGGAGACCATCCTGGCACTGCTGGTAGCGCTGCAGAGACTGCCTGTGCGGCTGCCTGAGGGTGAGGCCCTGCAGTGCCTCACAGAGAGGGCCATCAGCTGGCAAGGCCGTGCCAGGCAGGCTCTGGCCTCTGAGGATGTGACTGCTGTGTTGGGACGGCTGGCCGAGCTTCGCCAGCGGCTGCAGGCTGAACCCAGGCCCGAGGAGCCCCCTACCTACCCTTCAGCCCCTGCCTCTGACCCTCTCAGAGAAGGCAGTGGCAAGGATATGCCTAAGGTGAGCTGCACAGCCCAGCTCTTTCGCCCTCAAATTCCTGTCTCCTAGCCCTCACCCTTACTTAGGCTCCAGCCCTGTCCCTGCTCTATGACTTTTGGTCTCCTTTGGCCTGGCCTCCCTGCCCCGTTCTGCCTCCTCTCCAGATCCCTGCAATGCTCCATGCCGGCAGTCTGTGTCTGCCCTCCTCCCGGAGGTGGAGGGTCCCAAGCCTGAGGTTGTGGGGGAGCAATCGGGCCTGGTTCTTCAGTTACCACTACCTGTCCTTGCTCTCTTCGGCAGGTGCAGGGGTTGCTGGAGAATGGAGACAGCATGACCAGTCCTGAGAAGGTAGCCCCGGGGGAGAGCTCAGGTAAGAGAGGTAGGTTTAGGTGTGGGTAGGCTGTTTATTGGATTTCACCAGAGTGACCCACGTGGTCCTTGGCTCTGTCGTGGTGGGGGGTACGACTGGGAGCAGCCTCTAACCCAGCTTGTCCCCGCAACCCCTCAGACCTGGAGCTGCTGTCCTCGCTGTTGCCACAGTTGACTGACCCTGTGTTGGAGCTGCCTGAGGCAACCCGTGCCCCCCTGGAGGAGCTCATGTTGGAGGGGGATCTGCTTGAGGTGACCCTGGATGAGAACCACAGCATCTGGCAGCTGCTGCAGGCTGGGCAGCCTCCAAACCTGGAGCGGATCCGCACACTTCTGGAGGTGAGGAGAGGAGGGATCATGGGCAGGGATGGGAGGTCAGGCCAAGCAGGCAGGGAGCCCAGGCCTGACCACTGTCCCTCACTTCTCTTTGCCCATTGGTGATCACAGCTGGAGAAGGCAGAGCGCCATGGGAGCCGAGCACGGGGCCGGGCACTGGAGAGGCGGCGGCGGCGGAAGGTGGATCGGGGTGGGGAGGGCGATGACCCAGCCCGAGAGGAGCTAGAGCCAAAGAGGGTACGGAGCTCAGGGCCAGAGGCCGAGGAGGCCCAGGAGGAGGAGGAGCTGGAGGAGGAGACTGGGGGTGAGGGCCCACCCCTGCCCACCACTGACAGCCCCAGCACCCAGGAGAACCAGAATGGCTTGGAGCCGGCACTAGGGGCCAGTTCAGGCTCCTCGGCCCCTTTCTCCACTTTGACTCCCCGGCTGCACGTGCCCTGCCCGCAGCAGCCGCCTCAGCAACAATTGTGACAGTGGCTGAGCCTAGCACAGACCCCAACAGAGACCCCTTGGCCTCAAGGATCCTCTTTCTGACCATCAGGCCTGCTTCTTGGGAGGTGGGCGAGTAGGGGGGATGGCCACCCCCCCACCCCAGCCCATCCCCGAGTCCCTTGACTTTTATATTCTGACTCCAAGGTATTGTTCAGACCTCAGCTCCTGGGGGCCGGCCCCTGGAGTCCCCCTCCCTGGTAGCCTCTAACCAGCATTCCCAGACACCTGAGGCAGATAGACAGATGGGCAGGTGGGCAGGGGGGTGGCTGGGGCTGGGCCGGCACCATTCCAGAGACACGGCCAGTGCATATGCAAACTGGGGGAATCTCCTCTCCCTTCTCTCCCCAGTTGTGGCCCTCGCCAGGCCATGCTACACTAACCTCACCTCTCCCTCTCACTCTTTCTCCTCCTTCCCCCCTTCTCCTGCCTCCCTCCTCCCTTTGCCTCCTTCTCCTCCTTTCCCCTGACTGTTCCACCCAGGAGGAGGAAACTTCACATAGCTGTGCTCACAGTTTTTTATTTTAAATGAATTTGGTTGGGGAGCTGAGCAGGGCTCCCTGTGATCTGAAGAAAGCTTTTGGTGCTTGTCCTCACTACCACCTTGATCTTCCCTCCATGTCCTGCCCTGTCTCCTTTCCTCCTCCTGGGTTCATGTTGTAATAAAAGAAGATTGTTGGTGTGTAATTAATTTGTTCAAAAGAAAAAAAAAGCAAAACAAGAAACTTGGTTCCAACTGAAGCCTATTTTAATTTTATTTTATTATTTTCCTCTTGTTAGAAATAAAACCCTTAGCAACATTTTTTGGAAACATGTTTCTGAAGTGCATTTCTCTGTGGTGGGGGAGAACAGTGTCAGATACTATTTTAGGCTTTGTGGGCCAAGAGGAAAAACCAAGTGGATAACCAGTGTTCCTAAGACCATATACTGAGTACTTTCTCCTTTCTCCTTTCCTCCTTTTTTTTTTTTTTTTTCTTTTTTTTGCGGTACGCGGGGCTCTCACTGTTGTGGCCTCTCCCGTTGTGCCGTTGTGGAGCACAGGCTCCAGACGCGCAGGCTCAGCGGCCATGGCTCACGGGCCCAGCTGCTCCGCGGCATGTGGGATCTTCCTGGACCAAGGCACGAACCCGTGTCCCCTGCATCGGCAGGCGGACTCTCAACCACTGTGCCACCAGGGAAGCCCCTAGAGGAACAGAATTTTAAGGATGAATTTCTGAATTAGTTCTGGGGTTTCTGGAATTGGCTTTCTAATCTGATTAGATTTTAGAGACACTAATGACTATCCCAGTAGTAAAGAGAGCACGGATATTCCATGGCATGAACTGCTCATAGAGATACACAAAATATTACCAGTGGATACTCCTAACCAACCACTCATAAGAAGCAAGGATCTGGGTGACTGTGTATTATTTTTGAACATGTTTCTTAAATTAATGACTATAATGAGCTTGGCTGGTTGCTCCTAATGTTGCTCTACAAAGTGGGGAAAGTAAAAACCAGCTCAAGGATTTGAATTCCCAGCACAAGAGCCACATAAATGACCTGAAAGCTTCTAGGTGTGCTCTGGAGACCCTTATCTCCTGTAGTTGCAGGGCTGAGATTGCTGAAAATCAAACCCAGAATCTCATCCTGCAACTGGCTGAATTTCAACACAAGTTGAATTCCTGGCCTTACAGGGTGTCCCCTGTTAAAGTGAGAGAGCATGGATGGGGAATGAATAGGATCCTGAAAGTTGGAATGGTGAGCCCAGGTCTCTTTGAGGAACACTGCCAAAAGTTCACAGTTAATCTTTCTCTCAGCCTTCCCCAAAGGGACCTACAGCCTTTTACCAGGGTAACCATGCATTGAGTAAAAGGAAATAATCAGATTTTGGGGGGACTACTGGACACTGGCTCTGAACTGACACTGTTTCCAGGAGACCACTCTGGTCCGCCAGTCAGAGTAGGAGCTTATGGAGGTCAGGGGATCAATGGAGTTTTAGCTCAGCTCTGTCTCACAGTGGGCCTCGTGGGTTCCCAAACACATCTTATGATTCTTTCTCCAGTCACAGAATGCATACTTGGAGTAGATCTGCTCAGCAGCTGGCAGAATCCCTACATTGTTTCCCTGGCCGGTGGAGTGAGGGCTATTATGGTGGGAAATTGCAAATGGAAGCCACTAGAACTGCCTCTACCTAGGAAAATAGTAAAAATGCAGTACTGCATTCTTGAGGGATTGCAGAGATTAGTTTCACCTTCAAGGACTTGAAAGATGCAGGGGTGGTGATTCCCATCATATCCCCATTCAACTCTATTTGGCCTGTGTGGAAGACAGATGGAGAATTGACAGTGGATTACTGCAAGCTTAACCAGGTGGTGACTCTGACTGCAGCTGCTGTACCAGATGTGGTTTCACTGAGCAAATTAACACATCCTTTGGTACCTGGTATGCAGTTATTCACCTAGCAAATGCTTCTTCTCCATCCCTGTCCATAATGCCCACCAGAGGCACTTTGCTTTCAGCCAGCAAAGCCAGAAATACACCTTCACTGTCCTACAGTTGTATGACAACTCTCCAGCCCTATGTCATAATTTAGTTCGCATGTAGCTTTATCACCTTTCCTTTCCACGTGATATCACACTGGTCCATCACACTGATGACATTATGCTGACTGGATCTAGTGAGCAAGAAGTAGCAACTACTCTAGACTTATGGTAAGGCATTTACACATCAGAAGGTAGGATATAAATGTGACGAAATCTAGCAGCCTTCTATGTCAGTGAAATTTCTAGGGGTCCAGTGGCATGGGGCATGTTGTGATAACCCTTCTAAGGTGAAGAGTAAATTGTAGCCGGACGTCCTACAACTAAAAATGAGCCACAGTGCATAGTGGGCCGCTTTGGATTTGGGATGCAAGAGTCACTTGGGTGTGTTACTCTGGCCCATTTACCAAGTGACCCAAAAATCTAGTTTTGAGTGGGGCCCAGAACAAGAGAAGGCTCTGCAACAGAGCTAGGCTTCTGTGCAAGCTGCTCTGTCACCTGGGCCGTGTCATCCAGCAGGTCCAATTGTGCTTGAAGTGTCAGTGACAGATGGGGATGCTGTTTGGAGCCTTTGGCAGGCTCCTATAAGTGAATTGCAGCCCAGGCCTTTAGGATTTTGGAGCAAGATCCTACCATCATCCACAGATAACGACTCTCTTTTTGAGAAACAGCTCTTGGCCTGCTACTGGGCCTTAGTAGAGAATGAACACTTGACCATGGGCCACCAAGTTACCATGTGACCTGAGCTTCCCATCATGAACTAGGCATATGTGACCCACCAGTCATAAAGTTGGGTGTGCACAGCAACACTCCATCATCAAATGGAATTAGTATATACAATACATGATTGGGCCCGGGCAGGTCCTGAAGGCACAAATAAGTTACGTGAAGAAGTGGCCCAAATGTCCACGGCCCCCACTCCTACACTGCCTTCTCTCCCCCTACACTGCCTTCTCTCCTGCACCTATGGCCTCATGGGGAGTTCCCTACAATCAGTTGACACGAAGAAAAGTCTCAGGCCTGGTTTATAGGTGGTTCTGCACAACATGCAAACACCACCCTAAAGAGGACAGTTACAGCACTACAGCCCCTCTCTGGGACATCCCTGAAGGACAGTGGTGAAGGAGATTCCTCCCAGTGGGCAGAACTTTGGGCAGTACTCCTGGTTGTTCACTTTGCTTGGAAGAAGAAATGGCCACACATGTGATTACATATCGATTCATGGGCTGTGGCCAATGGTTTGGCTGCATGGTCAGGCTCTTAGAAAGAACATGATTGGAAAATTGGTGACAAGGAAATTTTGGAAAGAGGTGTGTGGCTAGACCTCTCTGAATGGGCCAAAACCATGAAGATATTTGTATCCCATGTGAGTGCTCCCTAAAGCGTGATCTTAAAAGAGGAGGATTTTAATAATCAAGTGGATAGGATGACCCATTCTGTGGACACCAGTCAGCCTCTTTCCCCAGCTACCCCTGTTTCATCGCCCAATGGGCTCATGGACAAAGTGGCCAAGGTGGCAGCAATGGGGGTTGTGCAGGGGCTCCGCAACCTGAACTTCCATTCATTAAAGCTGACCTGGCTACGGCCACCACCGAGTAACCCATTTGCCAGCAGCAGAGGCCAACACTGAGCCCCCTCTACAGCACCATTCCCCAGGGTGATCAGCCTGGTGGCAGGTTGGTTACACTGGACCACTCCCATCACGGAAGGGGAAGCATTTTGTCCTTACTGGAATAGACACTTACTCTGGATAAGGGTTTGCCTTCCTTACACTTAATGCTTCTCCTAAAACCACTACCCATGGACTTACAGAATGCTTTCTTTATGTACTATGACGGTGTTCCACACAGCACTGATTCTGATAAAGGAACTCACCAAAAGTGCAGCAATGGGCCCATGCTTATGGAATTCACTGGTGTTACCATGTTCCTTACCATCCCAAAGCCGCTGGCTTGATGAATAGTTGAATGGCCTTTAGAAGAGTCAGTTACAGGGTCAGTTAGGTGGCAATGCCTTGCAGGGCTAGAGCAGTATGTGGTGGTGTTTCTCCCATAGTCAGGATTCATGGGTCCAGGAATTGGGTAGAAACAGGAGTGGCACCACTCAAATTATCCCTGGTGACTCACTAGCAAAATGTTTGCTTCCCGTTCCCATGACCTTATGCTCTGTTGGCCTAGAGGGCTTAGTCCCAAAGGGAGGAATGCTTCCACAAGGACACACAACAATGATTCCACTGAACTGGGAGTTAAGACCAGCTGCCCCACCACTTTGGGCTCTTCATGCCTCTGAATCAATAGGCAAAGAAGGGAGTTACTTTGCTGGTTGGGGTGACTCATCTCGACTACCAAGGGAAAACTGGGCTGCTACTCTATAACAGAGGTAAGAAAGAGGATGTCTGCAACACAGGAGATGCCCTAGGTATCTCTTAGTATTATATATCCTGTGATTAAACTAAATGAAAAACTACAACAACCCAATCCAGGCAGGATTAGTAATGGTCCAGATCCTTCAGGAATGAAGGACTGCGTCACTCCATTGGGTAAAGAACTACGACCAGCTGAGGTGCTTGCTAAAGGCAAAGGAAATACGGAATGGGTAGTGGAAGAAGGTGGTTATAAATACCAGCCATGACAATATGGTCATTTACAGAAATGAGGACCATAACTTTCATGACTAGTGTCTCTTTATTTTGATATATATATATATATATATATATATATATATATTTGTTTTCTTCCCTTTCTTATCCCCTTATCATGTAAAATAAGATGTATTCACTTTATATCATAATATTTAAGTATTGTTAACTTTACATCATAGTATTTAAGTTATGGGATGTCAAAGAGAAGAGTAAACATCATACAAGGACTTTACCTCCTCTTCTGGGGAAGGGGTTAGTGCATTTTTGGTTGTATGCAGGATAGTTGTATCATGTTAGGTGGAAGGATAACCTTTTTATTATCTTCATTTGGAGATTGTGATTTAAGGAGATGCCTATGAGTGTCAAGTTGACAGGGGGTGAACTTGTGATGGTTAATTCTATGTATCAACTTGACTGGGCCACACACTGCCAGCTATTTGGCCAAACATTATCCTGGGTGTTCCTGTGAGGGTGCTCTGGGATGAGATTAACATTTGAATTGGTAGACTGAGTAAAGCAGATTGCCCTCCCCAATGTGTGTGGGCCTCATCCAATCTGTTGAAGGTCTGAATAGAACAAAAAGCCAGACTTTCCCCAGATTAAGGGAGAATTCTTCCTGCCTGACTGCCTTTGAACTGGGACATCAAGATTTTTCTTGCCTTTGGATTCAAAATGACACATTGGCTCTTCCTGGGCCTTTGGATGGGAACTACACCATCAACTCTCCTAGGGCTCCTGCTTGCCCACTCACCCTACAGATCTTGGGGCTTGTCAACCTCCATAATTTTGTGACCCAATTCCTGTAATAAATACCTCTCTCTCTCTCTCTGTCTCTCTCTCTCTCTCTCTGCACCACCCCACCACATTCTATTGGTTTTGTTTCTCTGGAGAACCCTAATACAGATTTGGAAACAAATATTTTTATAAATTAAATCTATTTATATGTTAGGTTCTCAAAAATGATATTTAATATTAGGATGCATGAAGAGTACTTAAAATGAACTTCACTTACATTTAAAAAATCCACATGTGGTAAATGAAATATTAATTTTTGGTTAACTTCATAATGAAAATTCTAAAAATTTTAAATATTCAAAATAAATATTACTTATACTCACATATGAACATATTTTGAATAACAGCGTTTTTGAAGTGATAAGGGCCTATAACAGCCCATTCTGACTTAATTAAATAATCCCATTATTATGTTTTCATATTTTTTTCTAAAAGTAAATGATAACCCAGAATGAAATTCCATCAAAAATCAGCATTTGGTTCATTGTTAACATCAAAATCCAGTAATACAAAGAGATGTGGAAAAAGAGAAATTGGGGAGAGAGAGTGACAGAGAGAAAGTAGAGAGAGAGGAATAAAGAATAAGAGAAGGGACGGAGGAAGGAAGAAAGGAAGGAAAGAAGGTAGGGAGAGGGGGAAAGAGAATGGGAGATAACAACAGAGAAAAGAAACAAAATTAATGATGTTCCTTATAGCAGCACCTACTAATAGATGCTGATGATTCTGATAAGATATAACTTCCATAACTTCTGTATTACTAGAAAAAAATGTAAAAAAATTAAAACCCCAGATTGAATCTAATAAAAATTTAAATATTACACTTCTGCACACAAAACAAATTATCTTGATGAGCAGGAGCAAAGTAAAAATCATATTAAAGTGGAATGATTCCCAGAGGTCAGAGGAGTGTTGCATAGTGCAGCCTGCACAGAGCCGCTCTCTGATGGTGGAGGCTACGCATGGCAGCTTCCTGGCAGCATAATAATCATGGGATCTAGAAGTTCACAGAGAAAACCATGAGAGTACTGTACTGTTCAAATATAGTTTCAAAATATTTTAAAACCGGTTTAAAAAACCAGTTGTAAATGTTAGAGATATTTTTAAAACATTTGTCATTATTTTTAAAGTTACAGCTATCAATAACTCCCACCCGTGGAACTGATTTGCAGCACTGTAGGGTTCCTGGACACATGTGCTGGGAAAATCCACTTTAAAGAGTGAAGGCTTGTATATTTGCCCTTGGAAGCTTCTCATTTGAAGAGACATACGTTTAGTTTTTTGCCTTTTCTTTTTGGGTTTAATGCTGTGATGAACACCCTCACATATGTCCCCTTATATATGTGTGTATTTCCCTAAGATTTATTATACTCTGGGGCAGAACTGTTGGGTCATACAGTATATGCATATTTCATTTGGCAAGGTACTGCCAGACAGCCTTCAGAATGGCTGCCCAAGTCCACACTCCCACCAGCCACACAGGTGGGTTTACAGGTCCTTACAGCCTCACCAGCACTTGGCATTATCCTGCTTTCTAATTTTGTCAGTCTCATAAATGTAAAGTTATATCTCACGGTTATTTTAACTTCTCAGATTTCCAATGATCTTGAATACCTCATCATATAAGCTGTTGATTTTTCAAATTTCTTCTTCTGCAAACTGTCTGTTCTATGCTTTGCCCAACTGGTGGTGGTGTTCTCTTTTTTGTTGGTCCACAGGAAGCCTTTGGATACTCTAGATATTAAATCCCTTGTTGATTTAGACATTGCAAATACCTTCTCCCAATTTGTAGGTTATCTCTTACCTTTGTCCATAGTGTCTTTCATCAATCACAAATCCTTAATTTTGATGTAATCGAATCAATCTTTACCATATGCATTATAGTCTTGCAGTTTTATCTAATAAGTCATTCCAAGCCCCTAGGTCACAAAGATATCCTCCTACAATTTCTCTTATTAACATTAGAGTTTTATCTTTCACATTTAGGTCCTCTATCTAGAGTCCATTTTTTTACATGGTGTGAGGTAGGGGTCTGGTTTTATTTTTCTCCAAGTCAAGAGTCAGTTTTTTCAACACCATCAACTGAAACAACTGTCTTTTCTCCACTGATCTGTTATACACTAGGTTCCTTTATATCCACAGGTCTGTATCTATGCTGTTCTATTGGTCTACTTTTCTATTTTTGTGCCAATGCCACACTGTTTATATTACTAAATTCAAAGAAATAAGAAAGAAATGATAATGATAAGGCAGAAATAAATGACATAGAGAACAACAGACAATAGTGAAAATTGACCAAACCAAAACTGGTATTTGAAAAGACTCATAAGGGAGACAGACCTCTGACAAGAGTGATCAAGAGAAAAAGGGGGAAGGGGGAGAAAATTACAAAAGCAAAATGCAGAATTAAGTTCTTTTAAAAGACGAATTATGAATGATATGCCAATGAATTTGAAAATCTGGATGAAAAGGATACATTCTTAGAAAAATATAACATGCTAAAATAGGCACAAAAGAAAGGTCTTGAATAGTCCAGTGAGTATTAAGGAAACTGAAATGGTAGTCAAGGAACTCTCCTCCTTCAAAACCCTAGTTGATTTTATAGGTGAGCTGTAGCAAACTTTCAAGTTTCCAATCTTATGCATAATAACAAAAGAGTGAAACCTATCCATTTAATTTTTTGAGCTTAGTGCAACCTAGATTGCAAAACCAGATAAGGAGAACCAAAGAAAAGAAAATTCTAGGGCTGTTTCATTTATGAAATGAAAATCCCCAATAAAATGTTAGCCAATAGACATTAACAGTATATTCAAAGGTATAGATTATAACCAGGTAGAGTTTACCCCAGGAATATAAGGATGTTATGGCTCAATATCAAAAGTCACTATATAAATGGTCTAAAGGATAAAAGTCATAAGATTAGTTCAATTGATGCAGAAAAAATCATTTGATATATTCCTTTTACGTTGAAATTAGTGCATTATCTTGATTTTTGAGAACTGTGTAGGTGGGTTCCATTAGTAGTGAATTCCATTTCAGGAGAGTAAAAGGTACATTGGATCTGATGAGTTGAGACTTACTGCTCTCAGGTGACACTGAGGCATATCGAGGACCAACAGGACAGTCTAGTTTCCCTATGGATGGTACAGCCTGGGAAGTGACAGTTCAAGCTATTTGCTGTCGATGGTGGGTGAAGACAGAGTTTTGGGGAATTGGAGTGTCCTGAAACAGAGAAACAAAGAGATGCTCAGATCAATCTCAGAGGAGTCTGAGCTGGATTCATGGAGAAGATGATGGTGGGTTCAGAACTCTGAGATGAAAGGGGTGACATATTCATTAATGTGGTGTGGGTCCTGAACGTGGTGGCAGACCTGTTGGCTCTTAGGAATAAATTTCCTTTCTTACCAGGAGGACAGGGCTATTGCATAGACTCTGAGTTGGTATTAAGATGCCATGTTTGAGTGGATAACAACAAGGTCCTACTGTATAGCACAGGGAAGTATATTCAATATCCTGTGATAAACCATAATGGAAAAGAATATTAAAAGAATACACACACACACACACACACACACACACATATACACACACACACACATAACTGAATTACTTTGCTGTACAGCAGAAATTAAAACACTGTAAATTAATTATAATTTTTTAAAAAAGATGCCATGTTTGAGGAGGACGTTGATGACAGGCTCTTTGGGACAGGAAGGTGGTAGCATATGCTGTGTAATTTTGATTTTAATGGGAATGTCCTAATCAGCTGCTCCCCCTTGTTAAGGTCAGCTTTGACTGGGACATCTGTAAGAGCCCAACCCAGAAAGTTGGCTACTGTGGATCAGATCAGGTTGTTACAGAGGGCATTATACTCCAACTGGCCTACAGCACATTACTATGCTTCATTTGTAAGTAGTATTTCTACCTGATATGTTAGTAGACACACAGGGGTTAGGCAGGAAGGTATATTGTATATAACACAGTAATAGGGAGCCATTTCCTAAGATTAGGGATAATTGGCTTTATCTCAATTTCAATCCCAGCAAACAACAGACCTAACGAGGCAAACTGAGCATGGGGAGACTAGGTAGAGCAGGTGGCCTTAGTATTGAGGGGGAAATGCCCATTTGCCAGTCAATGGAGACGGGGATGCTAGGATTGGGGGATAAAACAAGACAGTGTGGCTAGGAGTGATGTGAGTCGACTCAGTGTAACCCCCATGATTCTTTTCCAGGCTGAGGATGGCTGAGGTTTACTCAAGCACTCATTTTCCCAACTGCCAGCTTTTTGTTTCTTGTTTTTAAAACTATAGAGGAAATTTCTTTTGCTTCTTCTGCTCTTCTAGGGACATGACTTTAGTCTCCTGTTTTCTCTGCTGGTTTTTAAGTTTTATTGTGAAATGGGCTGGTGTGCCAAGGGCTGTATTGGAATCCTCCAGGAACGCTGGGTAGGAGTCTACAGATAAAACTTTGGAGAGATGACCACTCAGAGGGGCCTTCAAAATCCTCCGCCTTGGGAAATTTTCTGTAGTAACCCTTTATTATAATAATCTTCATGTGATTTGACTTTGCACCTATTGGTTTTGGACAGATTTATAAGGCCCAGCTGCTTTATTCAATATTCAATTCATTCAATATTCATATTCAATATTCAGGTGCAGAAGGTAGAGGAAACTGTACTCCATATTATCTTTGACCACTAGAATGGATGTCTTTTTATTTATTTATCCATGCATTCCATTTTCTCTTCATTCTCTACTCCCATTTCCGACCCTCTGCCTCCATAGGTAGATATTCTAATGTGTTCACTGTGATTCTCTTCGATTCTATGTGTTCTGTCAGGTGTAAATATTATTGGGTTTGAAAACTGTGTTTCTTAGAAAATTTTAACTGCATTCAACATATAGAAGTTTCTAAAACTTACTTGTACAGTTTAAGGAAGAATAATAAAACATCCATACACCCACCAACCAGGTTCAGAACTAGAACTTTACAGTATTTTAGAAGCTACCTGTGTGCCCCTCCCCCACTTGCATTCCTCTCTCTCATTACCACAGGTCATATCTACCCTGACTTTTTTTTTTTTTTTCTTGCGTTATGCGGGCCTCTCACTGTTGTGGCCTCTCCCATTTGCGGAGCACAGGCTCCGGACGCGCAGGCCCAGCGGCCATGGCCCACGGGCCCAGCCGCCCCGCGGCACGTGGGATCCTCCCGAAACGGGGCACGAACCCGCGTCTCCCGCATCGGCAGGCGGACTCTCAAGCACTGCGCCACCAGGGAAGCCCCTACCCTGACTTTTGTGTTACTCATTCCTTTGCTTTTCATTATAGTTTACCTAAATAATATATATTATTTTGTTTTGAAAACCGGAGTGGCAAACACACATCTAGCTGGTTACTGAAGTTACTGTTAGGTGAGGATGCCCAGGAGGGGATAAGCTGAACAGTCTCTCGGTCATAGTCCGGCTCCAGCTTCCCTAAGAGTTTATGAGAGCCGAGTCAAGGGAGGTCATGGGGTGAGGTCACATGTGAGTCCAGGGAAACACACATGGCTCACCACAGTCAGGGCACCAGAGGGCTGTTGTGCAGACCAGAAAAATTAGTTGTCTGGTAACAATATGCTTTGACGGGGAGTGGGCCCCTCCGACTTCTCTACTTCTCATCTCCCCATGACCTGCTCCCCCTGCAAGAGTAGAAGACAGCAGATAACTTCTGTTGGGTGGAATGTATGTCCATGCCCGATCCAGGATGTGCAGTACTTGGAGGGAGGGGGTGCAGGAGCTTCGGCAGCATGTGGTCAAATTAGCAAAGTCCAGATATTCTGAGTCAGGCTCACCTGGGCATTCTGTCCTCAGGTTGACAGAGGACAGATGGGGCTGTTTCCTACTTAGTGAAGAGCAGATGCTAAAGGATGAATGCCATAGAGAGTAGGTGACCTAAGACAAAGGAATACATGCTTCCTGTTTATTTTTTTCTTTCTCCCTTGCTTGTTTTGTTTACTCCCTATTATCCACACTCCCGTTCCACCCCAAATCCTACCTCATAGGCATACCTTTTTTTTTTTTTTTTTTTTGCGGTACGGGGGCCTCTCACTGTTGTGGCCTCTCCCGTTGCGGAGCTCCGGACACGCAGGCTCAGCGGCCATGGCTCACTGGCCCAGCCGCTCCGTGGCATGTGGGATCTTCCCAGAATGGGGCACGAACCCGTGTCCCCTGCATCGGCAGGCGGACTCTCAACCACTGCGCCACCAGGGAAGCCCATAGGCATCTCTTTGAATGTGTTTAACTTATACCCTTTTGTTCAAGTTCTTTTATATTTGGTGTGTATGTGCATGTATTTGTAACTTATGTGAATAGTGTTTTGTTTTATGGCTTATTATTTTTCGCCCAGTGCTATGTGTTGAAGATCACCAGTGATGCTCTGTGTACATCTAACTCACTGATCTAACTGCTGAAAGGCCAACTATGGAGTGCATCCCTCACTATTTCCCTGTGCATCCCCTGGTGATGGACACCCAGAATGCCCCCAACTCCCCACTGTTGCAAACCACACCATAACAAACATTCTCCTACATGACCTGCTATGGATCTGTGTGAGAATTTTAGAGGGCACATGGGGATATTGAATTGGACTACGTACTGCCACATTCATCTCTGGGATGGCTGCCCAAGTCCCTTCTACCACTAGAAGTGCATGAGGGTCCCTATGCCTCACATTCCCATTATAGGACTTGGCATGATTGAGTTTTCTAAAATTTTGCCCATCTATGAGATCTAAAGTGAAATCTCATTGTAACTTTATTTTGTACTTTTCTGATAACTAATGCATTTGAGCATATTGTCCTTTTTTAAAATAAATTTATTTATTTTATTTATTTATGTTTGGCTGTGTGGGTCTTCATTGCTGCACGCAGGCTTTCTCTAGTTGCGGCGAGTGGGGGCTCTCCGTTGCGGCACATGGGCTTCTCACTGCGGTGGCTTCTCTTGTTGCAGAGCATCGGCTCTAGGCGCACGGGCTTCAGTACTTGTGGCTCGAGGGCTCTAGAACGCAGGTTCAATAGTTGTAGTGCACGGGCTTAGTTGCTCTGCGGCATGTGGGATCATGCCGGACCAGGGCTCAAATCTGTGTCCCCTGCGTTGGCAGGTGGATTCTTAACCACTGTGCCACCAGGGAAGCCCGAGCATCTTTTCTTATGCCCGTTAGTTTTTTCAGTTTTCTACTTCAGGAAATTGCTTGTTCATATCCTTTGTAGGCCTGTTTGTGGAGGCCCCTCTACTGTTTTTCCAGTGTGGGCTCTACTGACAGCACTGATCCTGTGGGAAGCCTGGACCCTAACCAAGGCTTCTGTACTCTGTATCACATTCTGTAGTGCCTTTGTATTTCCATATGAATTTAAAAAATTTTTTAATTAAAAAAATTTTTTTGGCCACCCCACGTGGCATGTGGGATCTTAGTTCCCCAACCAGGGACTGAACCCGTGCCCCCTCCACTGGAAGCGCAGAGTCTTAACCACTGGACTGCCAGGGAAGTCTCTCCATATGAATTTTAAGGTTACCTTGTCAAGTTCTGCAAAAAAGCCTGCTGAGACTTTTAAAGGGATTATGAGGAATGTACAGATTGGTTTGGGGAGAATGGACATCTTAACAACACTGAGTTTTCTAACCCATGAACGAGGTGTATCTTTCCATTTATTTTGTTCTTCTTTCGGCAATACTGGTGTACAGGTCTTTCTGTCAGATATATTTCTAATTCATATTTTTAGATGTTATTATAGCTGGAATTTAAAAAATTTCTATGTCCAATTGTTCATTGCTATATACAGTTGGCATATACAATTGTTTTGTGTATATTGGTCTTGTATCTTGCAACTTGGGGAATTACTTATTAGTTCTAGTAGTTTGCTGTTGTTTGGTAGATTCACTTGGATTTTCTACACAGTCAATGTCATCTTCTATAAAAATATAGCTTTATATAACTATAAAAATATAGTTTTTTATAACTATATAGTTTTAATTCCTCCTTTCCCATCTGGATGGCTTGCCTTTTCTTTTCTTTTCTTGATGTCTTGCATTTTCTTTTCTTGTCTGACTGCACTGGCAAGAACCTCCAGTACAATGCTGAACAGAAGTGGTGAAAGCAGACATCCCTGTGTTGTCTCTGATGTTGGGGGGGTGAAACTTTCAGTCTTTCACCACTAAATATAGTATTAGCTGTGGGTTTTTTGTAAATGCCCTATATCAGGTCGAGAGGTTCCCTTACATTCCTAGTTTACCAAGAGGTTTTCTTTTAAAATCAGGAATGGATATTTTGTCAAATGTTTTTCTGCATTTATTGCAATAATCATATGGGGTTTGGAGGGGGGTTGTTAACATGGTGAACTGCATTGACTTATTTTCTAATGTTACGCCAATGCTGCATTCCTGAGATAAACTCCACTTGGTTGTGATATCTTTTTAAATACATTGTTGGATTTGATTTGCTAAAATCTTGTTTAAAATTTTTGCATCTCTTGAACTTTCACTTTTGACTCTTTCCTCAAATATGCCTCCCCACCAAGCACTTATTTTCAGTATGACTCACTCCTCCTGTTCATATCCTCTAGATTGTGCCTGAGATAGTTACTGAGGCTGGGAATTTTCCCAAACTCAGAGAAGGCCCAGGAGAATTTAGAACAAAGACTGAAAGCATTTCTGATGTGGTCAGTCCTACCTCTGAGAGTGTGAATCAACTCCTGGGAGCAGACTTGCCCCTCAACAGAGTCATGTCCCCAGCCTGAAGAGCCATCACACCCTTTAAAGCCTCTCAGTACCTGACAGGTTAGTTCCAAAGAGAAAAGCATTATTAAATGCTTAGGAAATCCCTTACCCTAGATTAACCCTCACTGTCACTGCTCCCCCATTTGGTATTGTTCTGCTCCAAAGAGGAAGTAGCCAATGTGGGACACCTCTCAAGAGGGGCCTACCCTTAAACCCTGCTTCCCGTTTTCCCACTGAAGAATCCTAACCCATTCTGACTACCTAATGAACTTGATATCCCACAGCCTAAATTACCCAAATAACTCCTCTAAATTCCCAACTTTGTGTTTTTCGTTAATGGCTTTTATTTCTAAGATATTAGGAGAACACACAGGGCAAGATATACTCTGTGCTTTCCTCATTGCACCACAGAAGCTCTTGTTCTCCCTTCAATTCCCTCAGCACAAAAGTAATAATGGTAATAATAGCAAATGCATATATAGTACTTACTATCTGCCAGACACTATTCTAAACACGTTAGATATATTTACTCATTTAATACCCTCAATAACTCTGTGAAGTAAGTACTATTATTATCCCCATTTTTACAGAAGATGAAACTAAAGAATATAGAGGTGAAATGACTTGCCCAGGTATGAAATGGCAGATCTAGGATTTGAACCCAGGCAGTCTGGCTCTAGAGTATACTGCACTACCATGCTATCAAGTGACAACTGTGGCACTGACCCACGCTTGCACACTAATGGAGCCCCCCTCAGTATCATACAAACTCTCTAGGGCTTCAGAATAGGTTATGTCTCTGGTATCTGTGATGCCTTTGGCCAAATCTGGTAGCCAATGAGTGTTTCTCACTGCCACTGCCACCCAAATACACATATTTGGAACAAAAACTATGCAAGGAAAAGAACACTTTTTTGAAAGACACTATTATTTAATGTCCTCAGAGTGACAAGAAAAAATATTGTATTCATGAAGCAAGATCAGGAAGCTATACAAAGGGACGTTCAGAGAACAACAATCAAAGAAGGATCTTCAAAGCAGCCAGAGAAAAAGAACACCTGAAAGAAAAAAGACAATTAGACTGACAGCAGACTTTTCAACAGTAATAGTGGAAACCAGAAGATAGCGCCATAATATTTTATAAGTGTTAAGAGGAAAAAAAAAGGTAATTCAGAACTGAGTACCTAGCAAACCTATCTTTCAAGAAGAATAAAGTGAAATAAAGGCATTTACAGATAAATAGATTCAGACAGTTTCCTGTAAAGAGATCTGCCCTAAAGGATCTTCTAAAGTATATATTTCAAGAAAGAAAATTATCCCCAAAAAGGAGGTCTGAGGTTTAAGAAGGAAGGTGAACAAATAAAAGAGTAAACAAGCATTCAAGCACTGCACAAAATAATAATATTGTTAATGTCCATCTAGTGTATATGTTAATATCTTCCTTAGAAAAGAAAATTATAAAATCCTTGTATTGTTTGGGTGGGGGATTATGATAATGTTTAACTTTAGACTTTAGGTTGAATATGTATGGTAAATTTTCTAGACTAACGGCTAAAAAAATCTCTGGAGGGACTAATCAAGAAAAAAAGAGAAAAGGCACAAATAAATAATATGAACAATATAAAAGATACAGCAGAAATTACAAAATAAGAGGATATGATTAATTTGAAAACTTAGATGAACTGGACCAACTAATTTATTTACTGGATGAGTCCACTAATAACCTTGACCAGACAAACATGGTAGATGATGAAAGGTGCAAAACTCCTAAACAATTTATTAGTAAACCAAATGAATAAAAAAAGATTTAGCATAAGATGAAAATGTTGGGTTTACTCCAGAAATGCGAGAGCCAATTAACATTAGAAAGCTCCCATAACGAGGTAGCCCTAGGACACTGAGGGGCCAGCTCAGTCCTCTTTGTTAGCCTTAGAGAGAGGGGGAAGCTAAAGGTAGGTCCCCTGGGGATGGGGGGGCGGTCTCTTGAGAGGGCAGGTGGGGGAAGAGCCTGGGGCCTGTGAAGGCTCCCACCTTGCATATATACCCTGCTACAAGAACACACATGATAAATCTGAGGTAGGTACAGTAACTTCATTTTACAAATGTTCTAAGGCTAAAAAAGGTTAGGAAACTTGACCAAGGTCCCAATGCTAGTAAGTAGTTGAGCTACAATCCAAAATCAGGTTGGTCTGGATCTTCAGCTCATGTTCTTAACCACTAGGCAGGCCACTGTCCCTTTAATATTGAGAGTAGTAGGTGTTCAATAAATGGTAGCCAGGTGCCAGGTAACTCACATATGCTCTAACACCCACAACAACTATCCAAGGTAGGTATTCAACTCATTTTACTGATGAGGAAACTGACACTTAGAGAGGACAGGTGACATGGCTAAGGTCACACAACCAAGACATGAGGGCTCCATACCTTGAAACTGGGCTTACCAGACCCCACAACCAACTTGTCCTAGATTATTACAGGTATGAATGAATCCCAGAGGAGGTGAACCCTAATGTCTGAGGACAAGACAGACAGGCCCTGCCCATTCCCTGAAAGATGAATAGTCTTTATGCCACAGCTGGTATCAGGAGTCAGAAAAACTCCTCTCCACAATGAGATCTCCACACAAGGAGCTGAGGGAGACTCCATAACCTCCAGGACAGTGGGAATGACCCCAACCCCAGTGGAGGTACAAAGGAAGTAGGTAACATAAACACCATCCTCTAGATAAGGAAGCCAGGAACACTGGAAGCTGGTATGAACAAGTTTGTGGACAGTTGTGTCCAACCAACTTTTCATTACCTTTCTGAAGAGTTAACCGATTAGCATGTCAAGGGAGGTCACAAACTCCTCATGTCAGAATTTTGGTATGTGCCAGAGTCTCCTAGAATGATCTCGTAGAAAGAAAGGCGAACAGTGAATGCAGTTAGGTTGGTGTACACCATGCTGCTTCCCATCTTTGGGCCTTTGCCCATGCTGTACCCTTTGCCTGGACTGCCCTCCTCTCCCTTGTTAGTCACCTAGAAGATTCCTACTCATCTTTTTAGAGTCAGTTCATATACCATCTCTTCCAAGAAACCTTCCTCTGTCCCCTGAGCTGGGTCATGTGTTCCATAGGGGCTCTCACAGTCTCTCATACCCATCACTATTACTGCATTGACCACACTGCCCTGAAATGATGGTTCTGTGTCTGAGAACACACTTTGTTCATCTCTGTGTCCTCGGTGTGGAACCGGAGGCCTGATACATAGTAGGTGTTCAGTCAACTTTGCTCAAGTGAACTTATAACTAGCTGGCTGGTTAAACCCCGTGTGATAATGATTAATGAACTGATGTTGGCCCGGGGTGGGGGTCTCTAGGGGTGTGCCACAGGGACCTGTGTGTATTGATGGCATTCTGATGAAATTAGTGGGTTACACAAAAACCAGGGGAGTAGGCCACACATTAAACAGAATTAGTATCCAAACAGTCATGGACAAACAGAAACACTGGAGCCATGCTGGCTCCCAAAGGGGTTAGGGATAAAGTCAGGACTAAAACCTCACAATCTGTTGTAGCCTTTACAATGGAAAAAAGTTTTTCTGAGCTGAAACTTACTTCCGTGAAGTGTCCACCATTATGACAGCACTTACTATGTACCAGGCTTTATACCAGCTCCTGTACAATTCCCCCCCCAACCCAAGTACCACAGAAAAAGTCTAATGGGGGTGATCTTCTTGGCCTGGGGACCAAGAAACAGTTTCTCACAGGCAGGAGAAAAGAGGATCCTAGCTGGGACCAGAAGGCCTAATGAGACCTGGGGCTTTGGTTTTCACTAAGTAACAGGCAGGCATGACAACACAGCAGTTTGAGGGCTGTTTGAAAAAGAGGCAGGTCCACCTTTAGGAGTCCAGGATACAGAGCGAGTCATACATGGGGCTTTGTTACCACCCTACCAACTCTGAACTTGCTTCTCAAAAGAACCCAGGAGCTACCCTCACTGCTTCTTTACAGCCCTCACCCTTCTGAACAATGACACCCAAGCTCCTTTGCATGCCAGGCATTCATGCCTAGCCTAGTTCTCAATGCATTTCTCCCTCTATCCTCTACATTAATTCATTCAGTTTATTCCACAAATATTTATTGAGTGTCTACTAAATATTACTATGCACCGTTCTTGGCACTAGAGATGCAACAATGAACAAAACAAGAGTCCTTGCTTTGTGGAGCTTACAGTCTATTGTGGAGAGACAAACACTAATCGCAATAAATAAATATAGCATATCAGGTGGTGATCAGTGCTTTGTAGGAAAACACAACACATAAAATAGGATAAGGGGAGAGAAAGTGCTGGTGAATGGGGCTATTTTAGATATGTTTGTCAGGGAATGCTTCTCTAGGAAGGTGACATTTGAGCCTACTGGAAGTGGGTGGGCAAGTCATCAGATTATCTGGGAAGAAGAATGTTCTAGACAGTGAGACTAGCAAGTACAAAGGCTCTGAAGAGGGGGGATACATGACATGTTTAAGGAACAGCAAGGAGGCCAGTGTGGCTGGAGAACAGTGAGTGATGGGGAAAGTGATAGGAGGCAAGTTCAGAGAGATGATGGGAACAAGACTGTGTAAAGAATTTTGGGCCACAGTGAGGGCTTTGGCTTTTATTCTGAGGGAGCCGGGAGCCATGGGAGAATTTTGAGCAAAGGAGGGACATGGTCTGATATGGATTTTAAAAAGAATTTCAGAGACTTCCCTGTGGTTAAGACTCCACACTTCCAATGCAGGAGGCACATGTTCGATCCCTGGTTGGGGAACTAAGATCCCACATGCCATGTGGCACAGCCAAAAAATTAAAAAGTTAAAAAAAAAAAAGAATTTCAGAGAAGAACTAGTAATGGTATTAGAACACCAGGCAAAGGAAAAAAAAAAAAACAGACAATTACTAGGAAAACAAAAAGGTATACAACAGAGGATATGTAATCAGACTGTACTATGTTGTTTGGATGAGAACAATATTTACAATGCCATACTTAGACAAACAGCGATTACTGGCTGAACAAAAATTGTATAACATGTTTAAAGAAATAATAAATGCAACCACAAAGATGAGCAAGCAACAAGAGACTATTAGGGATGACTAGGAAGATTAGAAAGTGAAATATATGAAGTTTGTACAAATGAAAAATACAATTCTTGAAATAAAAAACTCGGTGGACCGATTAAACAGCAGATCAGACAGAGCTGAAGAGAGAATCAATAAGCTGAAAGATATATCTGAAGAAATTGCCTAGAATGAAGTGCAGGAAGACAAGAAGACAGAAAATATCAATGAAATGGTACGAGATATGGAAGACAGAATGAGGAGGTCCAAAATATGACCAACTGAATTCTGAGAAAGAAAATATAGAAAGAATGGAAGAAAGGCTTCAATTATTTGAAGAGATAATGGCTGAGAATTTTCCAGAAATTATGAAAAACATGAATCCAGAGGCATAAAGCACATTTCCAAAATAGAATAATAAAAAAGAAATACATACCTAAACATTGATTGATAGAATGAAACTGCAGAACCCCCTGAATATACCCCTCCCCTCCAAAAAAAAGAGAGAGAGAAAAGTAGTCAGAATATAAGAAAACAAAAACACCTACAAAAAACAGCAATTAGACTGACAGTGGACTTCTAATATTACCTATAACAATCTACCTTTTAAGAATGAGAATAAATACATTTACATATAACAAAGACTAGGAGAATTTAACACCAACAGATATGTACTAAAAGAGTATCTAAACATCATAATCATAATGAAGGAAAATGATCCCAGAACGATGTTCTGAGATGCAAGAATGTATGCATGTAAATCCAAACACATACCATCTATATAAATTAATACTAATGATGATATATTAGTGAGGTCAGGGGAAGAAGGAACAAACTAACACACTCAAAAAAATAACATGTGGTCAAGATAGGAATGGCTAGAGTTGAAGGTTTCTAAGGTTCCTGCATTCTTCAAGAGGGAGGTTAAAATACTGTTTAACTTTAAACCTTGTAAGTTAAACATGCATGGTAAAATTTCAAGGATAACCACAGAAAGAAAGGAAAAAGAATAGGTAAATTACAAACAGTAGGGAGGAAAAAAAATGATTAAGAAAGCAAACAAACAAATTTCAAAACTAAAAAGCAGGCCAAAAAAAAAGAGAAAAATGAAGCATCGAAAAGGTGGTGGTAGGAAATAGAAATAAAAAAGTATGATGGGGGCTTCCCTGGTGGCGCAGTGGTTGAGAGTCTGCTTGCCGATGCAAGGGACACGGGCTCGTGCCCCGGTCCAGGAAGATCCCACATGCCGCAGAGCAGCTGGGCCCGTGAGCCATGGCCACGAAGCCTGCACGTCCGGAGCCTGTGCTTCACAGTGGGAGAGGCCACAACAGTGAGAGGCCCGCGCCGGAACCTGTGCTCCGCAACGGGAGAGGCCACAGCAGTGAGAGGCCCACGTAACGCAAAAAAAAAAAAAAAAAAAAAAAAGTATGATGGTAGAAACAAGTCCAAACATATCACAGTAAGTGTAAACAGACTAAACTTGACCATTAAAAGACAGAGATTATTATATTAGATGTTTTAAAAGGTCCAACTATATGCCATTTCCAAGAGATATGATTAAAGCATAAAGGCATGAAAACGTTGAAAAGTAAAAGGATGGAAAATTATATACCACACAAATCCTAAGAAGAGGAAAAGTTTGTGTTGCTATATTAATGTAAGATAAAATAGACTTCAAGGAAAAAATGCATTATCAGAAATAGAGAGGGTCATTACACGTTTACCAGGAATATATAACAATTCTCATTTTGAATATTTCTAATAAAATACCCGCAAAATAAGTAAAAGAAAAAAAAAGAACTACAAGGAGAAATAGACAAATCCACCATCATAACTGCATATTAACATACCTTATAATTATTGGTATATTATGACCAAAAAATCAGTTTAGATATAGAAAATGTGAACAATATGATTAAAAAATTTGATAACAGACTTATGTGGAACTCTGTATTCAACAGTTAGAGAACATACATTCTTATAAATCACATAGGAAACATTAAAAAATACTGATCACCTATTAAGCCATAAAACAAGTCTCAATAAATTTCAGAATTTTTATCACACAGATCACATACTCTGACCATAATGCAATTAAAGATAGAGTTCAATAACATAAAGATAAACTTTAAAATCTCTAAACATTTAGAAACACACTTCTATATAACTTGCAGGTCAAAGAAGTAACCATGATGGAAATGCTGAAATACTCGGAACTGAACAGTAACGAAATATGACATGGCTGAACTTGTAGAAAAGCAGTAGTTAGAGGGAAGGTTATGCCCTTAAATGTGCAACGCAGAAAACAAGAAAGACTGAAAATTAATAAGGTTGGTGTCCGATTTAAGAAATTAGAAAAATAACAACAAAATAAATCCAAAAAATGTGGAAGGAAGGAGATCAAAAAAGATAAGAGCAGAAATTAAAGAAATAGAAAACAAAGACAAAATAGAGAGAAGCAACAAAGCCAAAAGTTGGTTCTTTGAAAAGACTAGTAAAAGAGACAAACCTCTGGTGAGATTGATCAAGAAAAAAAGTGAGAAGGCACAAATAACCAATATCAGCAATGAAAAAGGAGACATAACTACAGATTGTATACAGCAGAGAATAAAAAAATAAGGAAACTTTATGCCAATAAACTTGAGAAGGCGGACAAAATGGACCAATTCCTAGAAAACTATAACTTACCAAAACTGACTCAAGAAGAAAAAGAAATGCTGACTAGTCCTCTAACTACTAAAGGAATTGAAGCAGTAGTTAAAACTCTTCCTACTAAAAAACAAACAAAAGAACAAAAAACAACAGGAGGGAGAATTTTCCAGTTGATATGTGGATGACAGGTAGGTGAAGAAATATTAATCCCCTTAGGCCTGGAAGTGTCCACGTAGGCCTTAAGGCAGTGGAGACCCTAGGCAGGCCACTTCTCTCTATGGGCAGCCTCCTGTGGAGATCCTTAGAGGGTGGCCCTTAGTGAAATGGGGTCTGACAAATCCCTCTGCAGTCCCTGCAGGTGGTGAACACAAATGAGTAACATCCAGCACTCAGTTACTGCTCTGTGGTAAATGTGCTAAGCAGGGCCGAAGAGGAGCTCTAAGACTTGGACAGCCTCTTCAGTAGCCAGCTTCTGTAGTCTTCTGCTCACTGAGGACAAGGGGCCTGCGGAGCTGCTGGAGGAGTCTGTGTTCCAGTTGCCAAGAAACACCACACGACCCAAGTTGTGACTGGATGGGGTAGGGTTGGGTGCAGGAAGACCAAGCAGGGGCTTTTGGAGAGTGTAGCTCCAGGTAGAAGCCCTGAAACTCTGTCTTCACGAATATCAGATACTTCTATCCATTTGCAGCTGATGAGCCCTTTTAATGGTGTCCAAGCTAGCTGCAGGGTGATGGTTCTAACAATGATGCATGTTCTGCAAATAAGAGCTTTATCATTATTCTGAAATAGTTAATATGAAAAAGTTCAATTGGATTTGAAATCTAATCATATTATCACAAGATATTTTTAACAATATATTTGTCAGTGAAACAAAAAGAAAAGCTGTTAGATATAATTTCACTTTTTAAACATTTTTGAACAATTTAAAAGCTGGTTTTAAATACTTTATCACCTAATTGTACAAAGAAAGATTTGTATTGATGGTGACCATTAAGAATTTGAAGAATACATCATTAAAAAGTCTTGATCAGGATTTTTCTGTAGCCACTTTAAGCATAAAACCTGATATAAAATAAACATGTTATGGAAGCAGACTTCAAGTTTCTCATTCAAAATTTTGAAAATATTTTATTTAGAAATTTAATATTCACTTAATATTAAAAAGAAAAGACCAAGGTGGTTTTACAGGAGAATTCTACCAAACAGATCATTCCAAAGTCATATAGCATCTTCCAGAATATTGTAAATGAGGAAACACTGACTCATTCTATGATACCAGCAGAACTTGATGCCAAAAGCAAATAAGGATAGCATGAAAAAGGAAAATTAAAGACCAATTTATGGACACAGATACAGAAATCCTAAACAAAATATTAGCAAACTGAATCTAGTATTGTAGAAAAAGGAAAAGATCATGACCAAGTTATGTTTATACCAGAAATGCAAAGGTAGTCTAACATAAGGAAAATCTATAAATGTCATTTACCACATCATCAGATTATTGGAGGGAAAAAACCATAATCATCCTAAGAAACAGAAAATATATCTGATAAAAAATTCAATACCCTTTCATTATTAAAAAATAATAACAAAAACTTCTTAGCATGGAGGAACAGGATGGAACTTGCTTAATCTGATAAAACCTGTAGGAATCTACAGCAAATATCGTTCTTACTAGAGAAAAGTTAGTGGTGCTTCCTCTAAAATATCCAACAAGACAAGGATGCCCACTGCATCTTTTCTATTCATCACTGTACTGGAGGGCCTGGCCATCTCAGTAAGATAAGAAAAATAAATTAAAAGCATAGAGATTGGAAAGGAAAAAACAAAACTGTCATTATTAATAGCTGATATGGTTGTCAACATAGAAAACACAAAAGAATATGTAGACAACTTAAAAGGAAGCAGGGTTCCTTGAAAAATGGTCGATTCTGGGGTTGGGACTGGGGCAGGAAGATAAAAGATGAGTAGGGAGTATATTGTAGCGCTGACAAGTAAGGAAGTACTTAAAAACAAAAGGATGGGGCCATGTCAACGGGACACAGAAGCCAACCTAAAAGAGCCCCCAGTGACCAAAGCTGGAACAATTTGAGCCACAAGACAAATAACAGTATTGGATTTATATCTCAAATTATTAAACAAATATGGCATGAGCTCATACTGATATAAACAAGTAACTGAATAAATAAGTAAGTAAATAAAGGAGAAGAAACAAATCTTTTTTACAGAAGAATTCCAAATAATATATGTAATTACATCCCCTTCCAGAGGTGAAGCTTAATTCCTTCCCTTCTTGAGGGTGGGCTAGATTCTTTCAAAGAACAGAGAATGAAAAGGGAAAAAAAAATACCAACTTTACAGTGGAGAAACCTGGCAAACACTACCTTAACTAAGCAGTGAAGGTCAACATCACCAGGGATGTCATAGGGATTTCACATAACCCTGATATGATGTGATGAAAAGGGCACTTCAACTCTGTGGTATTCTTTCCAAGAACAACCCCAGTCTAATTATGAGGAAAACTTCAGACAAATCCAAATTGAGGGACATTCTATAGTACATCTCAAAACTGTTAAGCCTATAAAAAACAAGGAGACTAAGAAAATCTCATAGACCATAAGACACTAAAGAGATATGACAACTTAAATGCAATGTGGTATTTGGAATTGGCTCCTAGAACAGAAAAAGGACATTAGTGGGAAAACTGATACATCTATATAAAGTCTGAAGTTTAGTTAATAGTAATATACCAATGTTGTTTTCTTAGTTTTGACAAAAATATCACAGTGAAGAGTATACAGGAACTCTCCATACTGTCTCTATTTACTTTTCTATAACTAAAATTATTCTAAAATTAAAAGTTTGCTTAAAGGTAATGAAAGTGTATAAAGCAAGGTGAATAGCTATAATAACAATATAAAAAATTAACTTCATTTCTCTATACCTGCAAAAGAGATAAAACACATTAAATAACAAGATCTCATTCATAATAGCAGTAAAAGTCATAAATACCAAGGAAAAAAATCTAACACAAGATATGCAAGACCTTATACAGAAAATTATAAAGTTCTACCAAAAGACATTCAATAATTTATTTAAAATGAAAGGATACGTCATGTTTATAGCTAAGAAGACTCAACATCATAAACATATCAATTCTCTTCAAACTGCTCTACAGATTTATTCCAATTCCAATATTTTTGTAGAACACGACAAGCTTATTCTGAAATGTGCTTGAAATAACAAAGGGCCAAGAATATATGATACTCCTGAAGAAAAATATGATGGGAAGATTTTGCTCTATCAAATACCAAGATTCTTTATGAAGCTAAAGTAATTAATGGTAGTGTGGTACTGATTCAGGGGCAAAAAGTTGGCCAGTAGCAGAGATCCCAGAAACAGACCTACACAGATGTGAAACTTTGATGTATGATAGAAGTGGCACTTCAGATCATTAGGCTATCTGTGGGGAAAATAACACAACTGGGTTCCTATCTCATAATTTACACTACACAAAAATCAATTCCAGTTAGATTAAGGACTTAAAAGTTAAAGGTAAACCTTTAAACTTTTATTAGAAGAAAATAAAGAATACCTTCATGACCATAGGTTAGGGAAGACAACACACAAAAAGTGCTGGCTACAGAGAAAAAACTGAATTGTTCAACTCATTTAAAATTAGGAATTTCTGCTCATGCAAAGACACCATAAAGAAAAAAAAAGGCCACAAACTGAGAGAAGATATTCACATACAACTGACAAATGATGAGTATGCAAATAATTAAATAACTTCTGTAAATCAATAAAAATTATAAAAATATCAATTTTTAAAATGGGCAAAAGATATTAACAGTCATTGCACAGAAGAAGAAACATGTGTGGCCAATAAATGTGAAAAGATGCTCAATTATATTAGTAATTTGACAAATGCTAATTAAGTCCACAAAGACTCACTATAATGGCAAAAAATTAAAAGTGGCACAATATCAAGTATTAATAAGGTGTATGTGAATCAATGGGACCTCTTACAAATTGCTGAAAGGTGTGTAAATTGGTACCAAGAGTTTAAAATACATTTTGGCATAATACCGTCAAGCTGAATGTTTACATGTCTTATTAACCAGCAATTCCATACATAGGTATATACCTTAGAAAAATGGGTGTCCATGTGTACAAGGAGACATGTATAAGAATGTTCATAATAGCACTTTTTATAAGAGCAAAAAGCTAGAAATGACCCAAATGTCCCTCAACAGGTAGATGGATGAATAATTTAAGGTCACCCAATGCAATATCATATGGCACTGAGAATGAACAAGCTACAGCTACATGCAAAACAGGTGAATCTTGGAAACACAATAATGAATGAAAAAAGTAAGTCACAGAAGACCACATACAGTATGATACTATTTTTTACAGAGCTCACAACCAAGCCAAAACCACAATGTATTGGTTAAGCATCTCCACAAATATGAAAAAAAATCAAAAAGAGCAAGGGAATGTTAAACACAAGACTTAGGAGAGTGGTAATTTCTGGCAGGAGGGGTGGGAAATGGCACTGAAAATGACACAGGGATAGATGCTATCATTAACGCTGTTCTTGGGCAGGGTTGGAGTTCCTGGGTTTTCATTATCTCTATAACTTATGTACATAATGTATATATTCTTTTATTATATGTGTAAGATATTTTATATGAACAAACAGGGAATGGGAGAAGAGTAGGAAGAACTGAAGAATGACAACTCTTTTGAAGAGTTTTGTTGTTAGAGGAATAGAGAAATAAAGTCATAATTGCAAGGGGATGTGGGATGAAGAGAGTTTTACATTTTGTAAAGATGGGAGCAACAGGAGATCAATGGAATGGCAGAGTGAGGACTTTGGTGAGCCAGCTATCCCTCTAAGACAATGAAAATAAGGGCAAACAAACTAAAATCAATCAGTTCAAAACTCTGGCAATTAACAAAGGCATAGAATGAAGTGAAAATCATTGATCCAAGAGAAACGACTGAATCTTGGCAAGACAGCAGGTTCTGTGCCTTTTTTGTGTGTGACATTTTAACTTGTGGCTCTTCCCACCCTCCCTCCCTCTCCAGCTTAGTGGTTCAGTAGCCAAAAGCTAAATAAATTCCAGAAAACAGAGAGATGCCTTGGTTAGGAATTTAAAAGGAAATCCTGGAGAATGAGACAACTATAGAGAACTCTGAAAAGTTCTGACATATTCCTGGGAATCTAAAGGGCTGTGCACAAAAAAGAGCTGGAAAAGGAGAGGGCCCAAGTCATTACTTTTGGCTGACTGTGAGGCCCTGTGCAAGCAGAAAGTGAGAACTCAGGCTGGCCTATAATCTGGCTGAAGTTTGAAGGCATGCCTTCTCACACAGATCCCCTTGGCAGAGGGTAGAAGACATACAGACAAGGTATTTAAGGACATCTGACCAATCATTGGCTGACCACCAAATTATACTTACCAGGTGTGACCCCCTAGGAATCCAGGCTTAAAAATAAAAACAAGATCTTTTTTTAAAAAAAAAGTTAGCAGAGAACTCAGAGGCCACATAATGCAGGGAATATAGAATCCACAGAATTAGTCAAGAAAAGTTGCCAAACAAATAAATGACAACAAGAACAATAACAACAACCACACAACACACACACACACACACACACACACACCCCAGAACAACAAACCTTGAGGGTGGAAGAGTCTGATTCTAGAGTTGTTAGAGCAGAATATCTAAAATGTCCAATTTTTTTGTTTGTTTGTTTGTTTGTGGTACGCGGGCCTCTCACTGTTGTGGCCTCTCCCGTTGCGGAGCACAGGCTCCGGACGCGCAGGCTCAGTGGCCATGGCTCACGGGCCTAGCTGCTCCACGGCATGTGGGATCTTCCAGGACCGGGGCACGAACCCGTGTCCCCTGCATCGGCAGGCGGACTCGCAACCACTGCGCCACTAGGGAAGCCCTAAAATGTCCAATTTTTAACAAGAAATTATGAGACATACAAAGAAACAGTAAAGTATGTTACATATACAGGGGAAAAAGCAGCCAAAAGAACATGTCCCTGAAGGGGCCAATGTTTGGGACTTAGTAGACAAAGACTTTATACTAGCTATTATAAATATTTTTGAAGAGCTAAAGGAAACAATATCTAAAGAATTGAAGGAAAGTGTGAGAACAATGTCTCACCAAATAGAGAATATCAATAAAGAGATAGAAATCATTTAAAAAAATCAAATAGAAAATCTGGAGTTGAAAGTTATAATAACTGAAATAAAAATCTCACTTAGAGGGGCTCACCAACATATTTGAGCTGGCAGAAGAGAGAAAAGGTAAATTTGATGATAGGTCAAATAGAGATTATCCATTTCTTAAAAGCAGAAAGAAGAATGAAAAAAAAAAGAAACAGTCTCAAACACCTGTGGGACACCATCAAGTGTACCAACATATACATAATGGGAATCTTGGAAGGACAAGAGGATGAGAAAGGAGCCAAAACATCACAAGTTTGATGAAAGATATTAATCTATACATTCAAGAAGCTCAAGTAGAATAAACTGATGAAAGTCAAAGACAAGAAAATCTTGAATGTAGCAAGAGAAAGATGACTTATTGAATATAAGGGATACTCAATAAGATTAACAGCTGATTTATCATCAGAAACCATGGGGGCCAGAAGACAGTGTAATGATATCTTCAAAATGTTGAAAGAAAGAGATAGAGACTTCTTTATCCAGCTAAACTGTCCTTCAAACATAAAAGAAACGTTAAGATAAACAAAAACTGAAAGAATTTGTTGCTAGTAGACCTATGCTACAAGAAATACTAATTTCAGGCTGAAGTTAAAGGACACTAAATGGTAACTTGAAGGTAACTACACAGGTATTATAAAAGAAAGTACTTTTGTTTGTAATACTTTTATTCTCCTATCTGTTTTAAAAGATAACTACATAAAGCAATAATAATAAAACTGCATTGGCAGGCTCATAGTGTATAAAGAGGTAATTTGTATGATAATAATACTATGAAGGAAGGGAGAGGGAACAGAGATATATTAGAGCAAAGTTTTTATATACTATTGAAATTAAGTTAGAATTAACCCAAAGTGGATTTTCTCAAGTTAAGATGTTAGTTGTAATCCCCAGGACAACTACTAAGAACTTAACTCAAAAATATATAGTTAACAAGGAAATTAAAAAATTATACTAGAAAATATCTACTTGATACATAAGAAGAGAGGAATCGAAGAACAAAGAAACAGAAAAGACCTAAGACATACACAAAGCAAGTATCAATCCTTCACAAACTCTTCCAAAAAATATAGGAGGAGACACTTCCCAATTCATTTTATACAACCTGTATTATCCTGATACCAAAATCAAAGACATCACAAGAAAACTACAGACCAATATCCCTTATGAATATAGATGTAAAAATCCTCAACAAAATACTAGCAAACCAAGTCCAGCAACATATAAAAAGTATTATATAACATGACCAATTAGGATTTATTTCAAAAACACAAAGTTAGTTTACTACCTGAAAATTCATCAATGTAATATACCATATTAATAGAACAAACATAAACTCCACATGATCACCTCAGTAGATGCAGACAAAGCATTTGACAAAATCCAACACCCATTCATAGCAAAAACACTCAGAGAACTAAGAGTAGAAGGGAACTTCCTCAATTTGATAAAGGGTATCTATGTAAAACCCACAGCTAACAACATGCTTAATGGAGAAAGACTCAATACTTTCCCCCTAAGATCAGGAACAAGACAAGGATGTCTGCGCTCATTACTTCTAGTCAATACTGTAGGTCTAGCCAGGATAACTGGTCAAGAAAAATAAATACAAGGCATCCAAATTGGAAAATAAAAGTAAAACTATCTCTATTTGTAGATGACACGATTTTATACATAGAAAATCCTAAGGAAACCACTAAAAACTATTTGAACTAATAAATAAGTTCAGAAATGTGACAGGACAGAAATCAATAAACAGAAATCAACTGTATTTCTACACACTAGCACTTAACAATCAGCAAGTGAAAGTAAGAAAACAACTCCATTTATAATAGTAGCAAAAAGAATAAAATACCTAGGAATAAATTTAACAAAATAAGTGCAAGACTTGTACGCTGAAAACTACAAAACACTTTTGAAAGAAAGAAGATCTAAATGGAAAGATTTCCCATGATCATGGATCAGATGACTTAATATTGTTAAATGGCAATACTTCCCAAATTGATATATAGATTCAACACAATCCCTATAAAAATTTCAGCTGATTTTCTGCAGAAATTGACAAGATGATCCTAAAACTCATATGGAAATGAAAAGGACTTAGAACAGTCAAAAAAAATCTTGAAAAAGAATTACAAAGTTGGAGGAATCCCATTTCCTGATTTCAAAATTTACTACACAGTTAATTTAATCAAGACAGTGTGGTCTGGCATAGTGACAAACATATCGATTAGTGGAATAGAATTGAGAGTCCAAAAATTAACTCTTACATTTATGATTTATGGTCAACTGATTTTTCACAAGGTTGTCAAGGCAATTCAATGAGGGAAGAATACTCTTTTCAACAAAAGGTGCTGGGACAACTAGATAACCACAAGTAGAAGAATGAAATTTGGACTCCCTACCTCACAGCATGTACAAAAATTAACTCAAAATGGATCACTGGCCTAAATTTAAGAGCTAAAACCATACAATTCCTGGAAGAAAAAGGAATAAATCTTTGTGACCTTGGTTTATGGACTGGTTTCTTGGATACGACACAGAAAGCTCAAATGATAAAAGAAAAAACAGATAAATTGAACTTCATCAAAATTAAAAACTTTTGTGCATCAAAGGACACCACGAGGAAAGTGAAAAAACAGGGACTTCCCTGGTGGTCCAGTGGTTAAAACTTCGTCTTCCAATGCAGGGGGTGCGGGTTAGATCCCTGGTCGGGGAGCTAAGATCCCACATGCCTTGTGGCCAAAAAACCAAATAAATAAATAAATAAATAAAACAGAAGCAATATTGAAACACATTCAATAAAGACTTTAAAAATGGTTCACATAAAAAAAAAAAACAACTTTAAAAAAAGTGAAAAAATAACCCACAGAATGGAAGGAAAGATGTACAATTCATACATCTGCTAAGAGACTTGTATCTAAAACATATAAAGAATCCTTACAATCTAACAATAAAAAGACAAATAATCTAATTTCAAAAGGGCTAAGGATTTTAATAGACATTTCTCCAAAAAAGATATACAAATAGCCAATAAACACATGAAAAGATGTTTAACATCATTAATTATTAGGGAAATGCAAATAAAAACCATAATGAGACACCACTTCATACCCATTAGGATGGCTATAATAAAAAAGACAATAAGAAGTGTTGGTGAGGATATGGAGAAATTGAAACCCTCAAACATTGCTGGTGTGAATGTAAAATGGTGCAGCCACTTTTGCAAACGTTTTGGTAGTTCCTCAAAAAGTTAAACATAGAGTTGCCATATGACCAAGCAATCCCACTCCTAGGTATCTACCCAAGAGAAAAGAAAACATACATTCACACAAAAACTTGTACACAAATGTCCTGAGCAACATTATTTAAAATAGCCAAACGTGAAAACAACTGGAATATCTATCAACTGACTAATGAATAAACAAAATGTAGTATATTCACACAATGGAATATTATTTGGCAATAAAAGCAAATGTCACATGCAACAACATGGATGGACCTCAAAACCAGTACGCTAAGTGGAAGAAGCCACTCATAAAGGCCAATATATTGTATGATCCAATTTATATGAGATGTCTAGACTAGACGAATCAATAGAGACAGAAAGTGTGTTAGTGGCTGCCTACAGTTGGGGGGAGGGGAGTCATGGGGAGTAACTGCTAATGAGTATGAAGCTTCTCTTAGGGGGGAATAAAAATGTTCTAAAATTGATTGTGGTGATGGCTGCACAACACTGTGAATATACTAAAGACCACTGAATAGTACCCTTTTAAAGGGTGAATTTTATGGTGTGTGAAATATATCTCAATAAAGCTGTAACAAAAAGATGGAAGCAATAACAGGATGTCTGTGTGCTAATGGGAATGAATTTGTAGAGAGGGGGAAATTGAGGTAGGAGACAGAGGGGGATATTGCTGAAACAATGTACTCAAGTAGGTAAGAGGATGGGATCTAGTGCCAAAGTGGAAGGACAGGATTTTGATGACAGCAGGGACAGTTTTTCCATAATAACAGAAAAGAAGGCAGAGTATATGAGTACAGATGCTGCTTGGTGGTTGGATGTGGTAGTGGGAATCAGTGGAGGTTTTCTTTTGATGGTTTAAAATTTTCAGTCAAGTATGCAGCCTGAGCCTAGGATGGGAGAGGAGGTGTTGGAGATTTGAGGAGAGAGAAGGTATGAAATAGTTATCTAGAAGGGTAGGACAGTGAATGGCCTAAGAAAGTACAGTGGAGCTGGCAGAGGTGGATTTAAGCAGGGCTGGGGTTTTGCCTGATACGTATGCTAAAGTGACAGAGGGCAAGGGAAGTGAGGATGTATGCAAGGGAATGATTATTATGATGGACCACGGAATCTAAGCTGATTGAAGGAAGGACATGGGAACATGGAGGAAGTAGAGGGTAGTGAAAACGTTCAGTTCCAGTGGCATTGAAGGATTGTTGGAATTGGGGTGCTAGAGGGAGTGAGCTAGAAGGATAAGTACTGGTTGGAGAGCAGGATGCCTGAAACTGAGATTATGGAGGAGATGCAGTCACAGGTACTGATAAGAAGGGTAAGACTATCAGGGTGCGTGGCTGAGGTGGGGCTGAAAGGCAAGAGCACTGTAGAAGAGCAGACAGAACTGAGAGACAAGACCACTGGAAGGGTCATCTACGAGGATATTAAAATCAACAAGAAGTAGGACTGGAGTAGTGTTATAGAGTGACAGTGAGCTAGTAGCTAAATCCTTCTAGGAATGAGGCGTGACCAGGGCAGGTATGTGTGTATGTCTGTACCTGACTATAACACACAGGTAGGTGATGGTATAGTCTGATGAGTTGAGATTTAAAACAAAGTGGTTGATATTTATATAATCTTAATGTATCTCTCTACAAATTACTTATTAATTACAAAGGAAAAAGAGTAACTACAATGGAGAAACCTGGAGACACTAACTTAAACAAATAGTCAATGTGAACAAAACCAGTATGGGATAAACTGACATCATGTACCTCCTGATATAAAGCACTGAAGACACATCTCTTCTGTGGTATTCTTGCCAAAATTACATAACTTAACTGTAATCACAAGGAAACATCAGACAAATCCAAGTTCTATAAAATAGCTGGCCAGGACTCTTCAAAAGTATCAGAGTCATGAAAGACAAAGAAAGACTAAAGAACTGTCCCAGATTAAAAGTGCCTAAGGAGATATGACAACTAAACACAATGTGGGATCCTGAATTAGATCCTAGAATAGAAAAATTATATTAGTGGAAAAACTGATGAAATTCAAATAGGTTCTGTACTTTCATTAAGAGTATTGTACCAATGCTAATTTCCTAGTTTTGATAATTGAACTGTAGTTGTATAATTTCTTAACATTTGGGGAATGTAAGTGAAGGATATATGGGAATTCTTTGTACTATTTTTATAAATTTTTAAAAGTCTGAAATTATTAAAAATAAAAAATTTTAATTCTAAAAAACCAGAGCGTTTAAGGAGGAGGGAGAGAAAATGTCTGGGAAGGACATACAGAGTGAGGACACCTACCCCCCTGTCCTGTCCTCCTGGCAGGAGGGGTATGAGGAGGCTGCTGGGGGAGCAGAGTGCTCAGGGGAAAGCCAGATTTCTATTCAAGCAGTGGTTCTCAGTGGGGGATTGAATAGACAGTCAAGGGGTGTTTCGGAGACATTTTTGACTGTCAAAATAATTGGAGATTATAGTGACATTTAGTGGGCATTGACCAGGGATGCTCAGCATTCTGCAGTGCACAAGACAGCTCCACACAGCAAAGAATCGTACTGCATCCCATATGACTTTAGAATGTTCCACCAGACAATCATGTAGGTGAAAAACGTGTTCATTCATTCATTCAACAAACATTTATTGAGAGAGCCTACTGTGTCCAAGCACTGTTTTATGTGATAGGGATACATCAAGGCACAAAAAAGACAACCATCTCTGCCCTTCTGGAGTTTACAATCTAGTGGGAGAGTCAAACAATAAACAACAAACATAATAAAGATATGTAAGAGGGTGAGGAGCACTATGGAAAAAACAGATCAGGGTATGTGCTAGGGGATAGTTGCAATTTTAAACAGGATGGTCAGGGTAGGCCTCATTGAGAAAATGACATCTGAGTAGAGGCCTGAAGGAGGTGAGGGCATGAGCTTTGTGGATATTGGTGGGGGGGAAGCATTCTAGGTACAAGGGATGGCCTAGTACAAGCCCCTGAGGTGGATGTGTGCCTAATATGTTCAAGTAGACTAGAGGAGGTCAGGATGGGTGAAAGAGAGGGAGCAAATGGCGACAGTGGTAGGAGATGAGGTCAGAGAGGTTATGGGAGCCAGATCATGGTTTTTAATATATAATGACTTTTACAGTAATTCAACAACCATATAAATTGAGGGAAGATTGCACTTTGTTTTGTTTAGAACCTTATGAAGAATTGTTCATCATCTAGGAAAATTGCATCACCCTATCCATGGTTTCTGAGTCACAGTGTAGCTGTCACATTCCCAGGTACAAGCATCGTATGTGCAAGACCATTTCATTATGTCTTCTAGTGGAATTATATCCCAGCCTTTACATACTGAAATACATATTGCTTTATTATAAATTATTTTTCCTTTACTTCTCCCTTATATTGAATTAGACATTATATTGGTTTGGGGGGGAATTATGTGTGTAGACAGATTCTATTATCTATGCACTTCAATTCAGAACAGTGAAAGAGATGTTTCAAAACATACATCATAAAAATGGAGTGTTGTGTTCAAAAGGTATGAGAACCACTAAGGCATGGCAAGAAAACAACGGGACTATTCAGAAACCAGGGAGAGAATGAAGGGGATTTTGCTGATGACTGAAGGTGAGTTCCAGAGGCCTGGTCAATTCCAGGGCTGTATGGGAATGTAACTAGGAGACTCCTAGTCTCTGATCTTCTTGTGGAGACTAACACGATACAGGATAAGGGCCTGATCCACTTTTTCATCTAAGCTGCTCCCCACCCTGGGGGGGTTTAACACTGTTTAACACAGTAGGGTGGGGAACAAAGAGGGTTGTCTCCTCAATGAGGCCAGAAGCAGCCTAAGGCCAGCTCCATTTGTTTACCCCCAGAACAGACAAGAACCGCAGACTAAGCTCATAGGCACTCTCAGGCCAAGCTCATTGCTATAAACAATGCACCTCTAACCTGTTTAGGGATGGGAAAGAGGCAGAAAAAGGAAAAGCAATAACAGAGAAAGACAGAAACATTCAGAAAGAAGAACCAATTGGGGTGGGGGGGGGGTCAGAGACAGACAGGGAGAAAATAAAGCCAAAGGCCAAGAGAGACTATATTCTTTTCAATTAAAACTGTCATTATTTATTGAAACTTTTCAAGGGGCCAGGCACTGGGCAAAGTGATGCACTGTATTGTCTCAGGTGGAGATTATTAGACTCCCATTTGACAGATGGGGAAACTGAGGCCCAGCTGGGTGAGGCTCAAGGTCTTACAGCTAGTTTTAACTGGTTGGGTCAGGATTCAGCCTTATAGGTCTGGGCGGTCTACTATATCTCAGAGAGGGAGCCAGACAGAAAGATAGAGACAAACAGAGAGAAAGATGGAGATAGACACAGAGGAAGGGGGAATGGGGTGGGCAAAGAGTGAGAGACAGACGGAGACTTACAGACACGCAAGCAGATGATCACGTGAGCTGCAGACCTGCACAGTACACCGTTTCCCAAGAGACAAGAATTGGGGGAGCGCGGAGGGTGGGCATGGGCGGTGGGCTCCGCAGGGTACTCACCTGGTTGCTGTCTGGGGGCCGCAGGAGCACTCGCCCTCCCCTTGCTACCCGCACGGTACTCCGCAACCCGCTGACCTAGGGTTGAGAGGCCGCCCAGGTAAAAGCTCGCTCAGGTCCCACCCCTCACGCGCTCCGGCCCGGCATCTTTCCCACCGCGTCCTCCACCCCACGTCTTTACAGCGTCTCACCGGGAACCTCGGGCCGTCGGTGCAGCCGCTGCCTCGCACGAGTAGATTCCAGGGACTGGCAGCTGGATCTCGCGAATGCCCTGGACGCGTCCCTCCCGCTTGCTGGAGCGCTAGCGGGGTCGCTGGCCGCCACCGCTACCCACGGCTCCAGACTCCCATTGGAGGAGTGCCCTCCTGTCTTCCCTGGGATTGGCTGGAGATGGACACACTTTATTTTTACCCCCCAAGCCAGGATCCAGGCCGAAGAAAACCCGCCCCTTTGGGGGTCTTTGATTGGTTTATAAGCCAAGCCCACCCTCTAACAGGATTGGCCAGGAGAAGGATCTTCATCGCTTTTTGCCAGTCCATTCGACAGGTCTTCGGGCGGTTGGTTGGGAGCACGCAGGCGCGAACCCCAAAGTGAAGCCTGGCGCGAGTCACAAGACAATCGGAGGCGCGCGGCTTCTTGACGTCTTATTCTCCGTAAGCCACCTTGCGTAAGCCACCGCTCCGCTGAGACACGACTCTGCCCTCAGTTTTCCATAGCTTACCCCCACCTGCAGGGATTTCTGAGCCAGGTTTCTCTCGCTTAAAGTGAACGTAGTTCCTAGTTTTATCCCTGGAGGATGAGGTGGTTATAGAGGTCTGGCCAGTCACCCACCAGCCCCTGCTACTTACTGATTAAGACATTGGTCGAGTGACAGCCTCGCTTAGAGCCTCAGTTTAACCATCTGTGAAATGGGAAGATAATTTTAAAGACTCTTTCCTGAAAATGCCATTCATTCAATGGAGGATTCAATGAGAGAACATAAATTAATTGCCTGGAACATAAATAATTAAGGTCTCCCCTCCCAATTCTTGCCTTTGCCATTGTTTCAGACTTAGGGAACTATGGCCCAGAGAGGCAAACTGTTTGGCTTGAGGTCACACAGCAATAAGACCCAGCATAAAACCTAGGCTTCTGTCCTCCAAACGAAAGGGGTTTAAGAAGAAAGGAGATACAGGAAGGCCCTTCCTATTACCAGGGTTTCTTAATTTGGGTTCACAGATCTCCCTCCAATCCAGTCCAGGGACAGGGTTTAGAAGGGTCCATGAATTTGGATGGGAAAAAAATTACATCTTTGTTTTCACTCTCCTCTAATTGAAATTTAGCATCTTTTCAGTAAAGAATGTAACTCACCATAGTATAATAGTGATAGTACCTGTGACTCTGTTACTAATAGAAATCACAGAGATTTTTATATCATATTATAGATGTTGTACATTTCTTGAAATATCATGTAATCTCATCTCTATCTCAAAATCATGATTGTCATTAGACTCTCCATTAGATCTCACAAGGATCATATATATTACTATAACATATTTGCTTTTCCATATTTTAATAACTATTTTTCAATATAGTCAATATTTTGTGGCTCTAGGTATTTTATTTTATGCATTCAAAAGATATTGTTTTCTGAGAAAAGATGCATAGGCTTCACCAGATCACCAAACAGGTCCATGGCACACAAAACATGTTAAGAACACTTGTCTTCAACTCTGGGCTCCAGGGGGACAAAGACTTGGTCTATTCATGTTTCCTTGTTGTAGTCCTATCAGCGAGTTTCTATCAGGCACACAGCAGGTGCTCAGTAATGTTTACTGAATGAAAAATAGGATGCTTCCTAATGAAAAACAGGATCCTCCACACCCCCAACTGAGGGAGCCACTGATGGCCTTTTTGATCACCAAAGAAAGAGGGATCTAGTTTCCTGAATCTAGTTTTTTCCCTGCCAATCTGCTTTTATTCACAGAAGTGGGTGGTACTTTTAAGGTCTGGCCCCAGGAAGTCCTTGGAACCTTACCCTCAGGAGCAGGGCCCTCTGCTCCAAGGGAGTTGGGTGAGTTGTGAAGGATACAAAGACAAGTAGCTTCAGCATGGGAAAGGCCCTGGGGCACATTGGGCCTATGACTCCTCATCCTCCTCCTGGTTTCTGTTTGGGGTCCCAGCAAAAGGGCCTGTCTTCACTGGTCTTCAGCAAAGACTGTATTTTGGAGTTGGATGTGACCTTAAAGACCTTCTAGGAGAGTCTTCCCTTTTGGAGGACCAGACTAGGCAGGACCCGAAGCCACACCACATACTGAGGAGTGAGGGCACAGGGAAAAGATGTCACCCTAGGCAAAGAACATCTTCTCCTCCCATGCCTCAGTCCAGGACATGAGCATCCTGGCCAGCTATATTAGAATCCCATAACTGGATCCTAACAGTGTCCCTGAAGTCAGAGGCCCTCTCTAACAGGGTGGGTGAAGAGGGGCCTCAAATGCCAGTATGAGGGGCTAGGGATTTGGTTAGAGAAACAGAGAGGAATCAGGTAAGAGCATGATGAAGGCCAGGCTTCAGAGGTCTGCTTCAAGGCTAGACTCCATCTTGGGATCTTAGGCTGGTTGCTTCTCCGGGGCTGATCCCCCAGCATGATTAGCCTATTTGCAGATGGGAAAACTGAGACCCTCTATAGAGGGTGAGGAAGTCACGTGAGCCAAAGTATATTGAGGCAAGGATACCCAGGCCGTCTCTCTCTTGAACTGACTGGGATCCTCTCGCCAGGCTGACCTCTTCCTGGCCCACTCCAGGTCCTTTGCCCCTCCTGCTTACCCTGCCCCTCCACTTCATCACATACTCATTGGGACTGGCTCCAGACACTGCACATAGGTGTCTCTTCCCTCTGCACAAGATGCCTTGACTCAGCATCCTGCACTCTCAGCTCTGGCCCTGGGGCAAGATGTTCTCCCTCCTGAGCCAGAGTCTCCTCTATCCACTTCTGACAGTGTGGTCCCAGGTCAGAACTAGAGGCATCCAAGCTTCCATGCTCTCCCCAAAACATTTATCAGAATCTGGAGTATGTCCAAGATCTGGTATTCCAACCATTTCACAGAGGAGGTCCCACAGCAACCTGGCAGTCATCCCTAACTTCTCTCAATCCCTCTCTTCCTATATCTAAAGCCTGTTGATTCCAGCATCTTAAAATCACAGAATACACACATTTCTCATACAGGGGAATTCCAATTAATTTATGTAGATACTTCCCCCTTGAGGAGTTGGAGGATAACTCCCCACTCCCTAAGCACGGGCTACACTTAGTGGCTTCCTTCCAAAGAGTACAGTATGGAAGGTGGGGGAATGGAGTAATTTTACAGTGGAGAAACCTGACATATACTACCTAAGCCAGGTGATCAGGTTAACATCAACAGTGATAAGGCATATCGATAGCATGTACCCTTGATAGGATATGAAGAGAATGGTACTTTATTTCTGTGGTCTTCCTTTCCCAAACCCATAACCCCAGTCTAATCATGAGGAAAACATCAGACAAATCCCAGTTGAGGGACATTCTGCAAAATACCTGACTAGTAGTCCTCAAATGTTGATGACTCCAGGTCATCAAAAACAAGAAAAGTGTGAGAAACTGTCACAGCCAAGAAAAGTCTATGGCAACATGATGATTAAATGTAATGTTGTGTCCTGGATGGCATCCTGGAACAGAAAAAGGAAATTTGGTAAAAAAAAACTGAGGAAATCTGAACAAAATATGGAATTTAGTTAATAATAATGTATTGATATTTGTTGTGACACATGTATCATACTAGAAGTCCAATGCGCTATCCATTGCGCCACGGAGCCACCTACATGTATCATACTAATGTAAGATGTTAACAATAGGGGAAACTGGCTGTAGGGTATACGGACACTCTCTGTATTATCTTTGCGATAATTCTGTAAATCTAAAACTTCTAAAAGAAAAAACTTATTTAAAAAACCTTCCATTATTGCCCCCATCACGCCACTCTCACCTTAGGTATAGCGTCAGCTTCCTCACTGCTCTCCCTCCCTCCAATCCATGCTCCGGGCAGCCAGCAGAGGGCATTCTGTAAAACGCAAATCTGACCAAGTATGAAGACTTCCAGCAAAGTAAGGGCGTTGGATGGAAAGTTCGGGAGGTATATTACAGAAGACATACCTGGATGTCTGTGTAAATTATCGTTATGATCCAGAAAGAATCTGGGAGGTTTTTCTGGTGTCCGTGGAAATAAAGTTACTGTATCCAAAAATTAAAGCCACTGGGCCTTTCAGACGCCCAACTCCCGATCACCACCCCCCCCCATCCCCGGTCACACAGCTACATAGTAATTTTCCTTTGCTTTTCTTTTATCTCTATGAAAACTCCCCAGCCTGGGCTGTCTTTTCTTGCCTTCTCTCCCAGGTCCAGCTCCAGGGATCCTACACCCCCTTCCTAAGACGAGAAAGCACTCCGACATTATTGGATTGTGAAGTCCCGACCGGTATCATTTTTATTTTACTACATGTGAACAAGAAAAATGGATTCCTCTGGCTCCCCCACACTCAGCTCATACCAGGCCTGAGGAAAGGTTTGACGCACGATAAATAAAAAGATGAATCACTGAATAAATGGATGTTCTAGGGCCCAGGGCGTTCCTGTGCGCGTGCGCGGAGGGGAAGGCGTGGGATGCTGTTTGCTACCTGCCTGGGTCTGCTGCGGCCGCCCGGAGAGGGAGGGGCTTCCTCGGCCTCGCCCTGCCATTGGCCAGGATGGTCCGCATTGGCCTGACGCAACATTTCTGCGGTCCCGCGGAGCTCGCCCCCAGCCAGCCACCCCCACCCCCAGCAACTACCATCTTGCGGGCCACTGCGTAGGCGAGGCGGCTACTTGCGGGCCTGTGGGAAGGGAGACTGGCTGCTGGGGACCGCGCACCGGGTGGGACAAAAGACTCGAAGCAGCACTCTGAATTTGCTCAGAATTTTATTAGGATTACCAGGGTGCACAGGGAACGAGGCGGGACTTCTGGGGGAGGGGGACCAGAATACCGCAATGGCGAAGCGGCCTTGCATAGACACCGAGGCGGGCTAGCGGGCACAGCGGGGAAGGGCGAGGGATGGAGGGAAAGA
>NW_006785259.1:185665-191886 GCF_000442215.2 Lipotes vexillifer
GGGAGAACAGGGTGGCGGCAGAGACCCCCAAGGCCACAGCGGCCCTCCCCGCTTTGGGATCAAGGGTGTCCACTCCACACAGCACGAGGAGGGGGATAGAGGGGCCCTGACCAAGGCATCACAATAAATACGTTTAGCAGCACACAGAAGCCTGCGGGAGAGGAGGACCAAAAGGAAGGGGGAATCCCCCTTTCCCTCCCCCCAAATAAGAACTCTGCAATTACTAAACCATAAAAATAATCTTTAAACCCGTGTACGAAGTCAGTCATCCCCCAGAAGTGCAAAATGGGGCCGCTCGGCCCTAGCTGATAGGGAGGGCAAATGGGGCAGGGGGAGAGGGATACAGAGAGGCAGCCCCCGCAACGGTAAGACATTTATCCCGTTTTGCCCCTCTTCCCCAGGTTGGCCCAAGGGTTTGGGACCTGAAGCACCTCCTCCATGTCGGAGTCTTCTGAGTCTTCCCCTCCTTCTGAGTCTTCTTCGATTCCTTCCTCATCATCACTGTCCTCACCTTCTTGCTCACTGCCTGTACAGGGGAGAGAGAAGCAAGGAGGGAAAAATGGAGGAGGATGGTTAGGTGGACAGGTAGATGTCACTCTTAACAGGGAACAGAGTCCATAGTCAGGGCTTTTGAGGGGCGGGACCATTCGCCAAAAGCCTCTGCTTGAAACAAGCAGCCACGTCTGTGTGAACTCAAGTCCAGAAAGTAAGGGCGAGTGGGAGGGAAGCAGGAAGGCAGAGTGGGATGCCTCTGTCCTATCAAAATTGATACATCTCTGAAAGTAGCTTTTTCACCTCCTGTATGCAATGTGTGTCTCTTCCTGAGCTCTGACCTCAGCTGAATAAAATTTCTGTTCATCAAGAGGCAGCTCCCTCTCTTTCTCCCCAGTCTGATCCAAATAGGCCTCAGTCTGTCTTCTTCAGCCCAATTCCCCACCCCGGCTCCCACCCTAGGGTTGTACAGATAATTCTACCTCCCCTTCTCTGAAAGAAGAGATGCCACGGAGTAGGAGGGGATGGGGCCAGCAATTCCCTCTGTTTCCCTACCTAGAAATATGTCTAGATTGTGTCTACTCGCTCATTCAATTCCTCCTTCCTCAGTGCCCTCAATGGAAGTTTGCCAGGGATCCCATGGCCAAAACCCCCAGGAGTGGTTGGTCTTCCTGCACCTTCCATCTACCCCAGGGGGCTGCCTCTCCTCCATCTGCCTGCCTACACCCAGACTCAAACATATACCTTGTCCGCCTTCTGCCATCCCCTTCCTAGCCAAGGTTTGACTCTACTGCCTTAACCCCTGTTCATTCTCTTCCCATTCCTACTGTGGTCTGGCTCTAACCCCAACAATCCATTGAAACTACTCTTTCCAAGGCCACAGATGATCTATTCAGCCCCCAATCCAATGGACACATCCCAGTCCTCATTTTACTTGACCTTTCAGGAGCACTGGACACCGGTGACAATCCCCTCCTTCTTAGAATGTTCCACAACCTAGTGCTCCTCCTAACTCTACCCTCTCAGAGCCTCAGTTTCCCCATCTATAAAAGGATTAGTAGTACCTACCTCATAAGGGTTGCTGTGAGGATTAAATTAGTCAAAGCAAGAAAACCATTTAGAATAGTGCCTGGCAACATAGTAAATACTTCATTAATGTTAATTGGACCCAATTAATGTTAACTGGCTCCAGAATCCAGAGGTAGGATTCTGCTCTGGCTTATCCCCTTTCTTTACAATTTCTGACTTCCCAGGCATATCACCAACCACCTGCCTCTAAGCCACCCGTACCTTATGTCCAACAAGCCCTTCCAACTCCATGTTCCTCCCTGCATCCCATCAATCCCACCACCATGCCCTTCCCCATCCCAGGAAATGGTGCCTCCTTTGGCCAGTCATCCAGGCCAGAACCAAACCTAGCAGTCACCTTAAATACCACCTTCTCCCTCAACCCCCCATATGCAACCCTTCTTCAGCATTTCCCAAAATGTATTCTTTGGTGGACAGTGAACAATGGCCTTTGTGATCAAGATGTTTGAGAAATGCTGACTTCCACAATGTTTAAATAGGTTTCTTAGAGCAGGACTTATCAGAGCCTTTAAGGTGCCAACGTACATGTGACTCTACATAAGGATATTATTGTATGCAGTATTTCCCCAACATATTTGACCACTGAACCTTTTTGTGAGCAGCTTTTGGAACCAGTGAAGGGTCCTCAGATGACAATTTGGGAAACCCTGCCCAACATACTATGCATTTTCACCCTTCCAGGTTCTTTTTCATGTGATCCCTTCCACCAAGAATGCCCCATAATGCTCCTTAATGTGAAGGCAGCCTCCAATTCAAATGTCACTTCTTTTCTCTAGTTCTCTCCTTCTTGATTCTGGAGATAGAATTAGCTCCTCCCTCCTCTGGACTCACTGAGCACACTGTTCACTTCACCCCCGGCCCCCCAAACAAGCCTGGGAGTTCCCAGAAGGCCAGGGCTGGGTACAGAGTGTGCTGAATTGCAATATGTTTGACATTTTTTTCCCTCTCTCTGTGTGAGAACCTGTCTTACTTAGTATATGACCCACTGCCTCCTATCTCTTCTCTCTGCTTCATTTGTCTTGTGCTCTGTTACAACCTATCTACCCATCACCAAGAATTGAAATTTGTTTTGGTTTTGTTACATTTGTGAGCTAAATGTTCCCTGACCTTGCTCTGTTTAAAAACTTACTCAGAATGCTTTTTTCTTTTCTCTACAAGAGCAGATTGTGCTCATGCCTTGATACTCTGACCATGGGCAGATTTTCTCTGAGAGAAGAGAAAGGAGGTAAGACAAGAGGTGAGGGTCTAGCTCACCTTCCTCACTGCCCTCCTCTTCTTCCTCCACTGATGATTCTTCTACGGAGATGTTCTCTACCTCGTCCTCATAGTCATCCTGGTTGGCACTGTTATGGTGATCCTTGTCAGAGTCTTCAAGGTCATTCTCATAGTCTTCAATGTCTCTGTCGTCATCATCGCTGCCTTCATTGTCACCTTCATTGCCATCATCATCACTACCTTCATTGTCACCTTCGTTGCCATCATTATCTTCAATATCACTGCCGTCATTGTCTCCATTGTCACTGTCGCTGCTGTCCTGGTTGCTGCCATTGCTGCTGTGGTTGCCACCTTTTCGGTTCTCATCATCACCATTGGGGTTCTCGTCACCATCAGCGTTCTCATCGTTATCATCAGTGTTCTCTTGGTTGTCATCAGGGTTCTCTTCATTGTCATCAGTGTTGTCTTCAGGGTTCTCATTGTTGTCATCGGGGTTCTCGTTGTTGTCATCAGGATTCTCATTGTTGTCATCGGTACTCTCATTGTTGTCAGTGGTCTCGTTGTCATCAGCACTCTCATTGTTATCAGTGGTTTCGTTGTCATTGGGGCTCTCATTGTCAGTGGTCTCACTGTCAATGCTCTCATTGTGGTCAGGGCACTCGCTGTCACAGAGGCTCTCGCTGATGTCAGTTATCTCGTTGTCAGTGGTCTCGAAGCAGTCAGTGGTCTCCATGAAGTCAGAGATCTTGATGTCATGAATGGTCTCATTGTCGGTGATACCATCACTGTCTGAGGTCTCTCCAGTAATGTCTTCCATGATGTGATAGTCATCGGAGTCTTCCACGATCACCACCTCATATTCATCCCTGTTTTTACTGTGGGGAAGCCTGGGGTTGAGTATAGGGTTGGTGGGAGGTGGTGTACCCAGAGCAGACACTGAAAGGTGGTAAGCAACTGGGGAGGCAGTAGGCTACAGGGGTTCCCAGGGACGAGGCTAGGTGGGGAGAGTCCCATTTCTGCCCCTGACTACATAACCTCAGGCCGATCACACCCCATTTCTGGGCATCACTCCCCACTTGTAAAACATAGTGGACTGGATTATCTCAAAGGTCCCTTTTGGCTCTACAAATGCTGTGTGACACTAGCCTAGTCTTTGCCCCACCCCTAACAAACCACCTCTCAGCCACCAACCCCCACCATCACCTTTCTTCCTTTTCTTGCTTCTTTCTGCTTGCCCTGTAGCCCCCTTCTCCCATCATGTAGTAACGCACGGGGTTAACCCACAGGTCATTCTTGATAATCTGTTGAAAGAGACGGGGGAAGGGAGAACAAAGCTATGAGTACAAGTCACAGAGCCTACTCCCAATACCCCACGCACCCAGGGGGCAAGCTAGCAAGGCCTTCCCTGGCAATGCCAGGAGGGGCCCCACCTCAGCAATCCTGTCAGCCTCTGGGAGGCTATGGTTTGAGAACCAGCTGAAGAAGCTGTGGCTGGCATCCTGGTTCCTGTGCCTGTGGGCCTGAGGTTCCTGGCCCCGGTGCCAGCGAATTGGGGTGGAGTGAGACACCAGCCGGCCTGGGGGGAAAGGAGGCTATGGAGAGGGCGCTGGACAAGGATAGATGGGGCGAGGGGCATGAATTTGCTCTGGGACTGCCTCTTACCCGAGCGGCTGCGCTGGAACTCCTTGACGATCACCATATTTGTGAAGTAGGGGTTTGTCTGGAAGTACAGCTTCATTTTGTAGCCCATGGAGATATGTCTGAGATCCTGTACCTGCTCAGGGTGGGGGTAATGGTGGAATTCCCACCACACCGTGACCCCTCCCACCCAACCTCCCCTCACCTCCAAGGACCAGATTCCTTGCCCGGTCCTGGTAGAAAAGATATCTCTTTGGCCTGACCTGCAGATTGGTCAAGTAGCGGAAAATGTCTTCATCACGTTGGTTGATCAAGATTGAAATTTTGGGGTGGTTGAGGAACTGATGGAGGGAGCAGTTTAGGTCAAGGAGTGACTGTTCAATGAGAAGGAGGGAAGGAAGGCCAGTCAGGGCTAGGCAGGGCTGAACAAAAGAGAGGCTGGAGCAGGAGAATTCCTTTTGTGGTCAATGGGACATGACCCATACTTTTATTCCCATGATACTCTCTGTGTGGTAAGAGCCTATGTTTATAAAATGTCAAACCTCTGTATTAAGTGGCCTTGCCATGGTTCATATTTGCCGTGTGTTTGGGTGCTGGGAGTCTATGTCCAAGTGATGTTGTGTCTCTGGGTGCTGAGGGCTTGTGTTCACAAGACATTGTGTGTCTGGGGGCTGAAGGCCCATGTGCAAATGGTGCTATATCTGGTTGCTGAGGGCCTGTCATCACACGATGTTATATATATTGGGGTGTTTTGGGTCTGTGTCCACATGGTGTTGTGTATCTGAGTCTGAGGGTTTGTGTCCAGGTAATGCTATGGTCTATGTACTGAGGACCTGTGGCCACATAATACTGTGCCTGGCTACTGAGGGCCTGTGATCATGTGATACTGAGAGTGCCAAGGGTCTGTGTCCATATAATTCTATTAGGATGTTAAATCCATGTGTTCCTAACATGTTACATGGTCCCCTAGAGATAAGCTTATCACCAATAGTGAATTCTTGTTATTTTTCCCTTTCCTTAATTTAACTCCTTTCTCTCCATTCCTAGGTACTCCTTCTCCTGATCCTTCAGGGCTCCAGTCCCTTTCTAGCCCCCTCCTCTCCAGCCAGGATTGGGGCCTGCCTAGTATCTAAGCAGAGACCTAGGCTTGCACAGCCATGTGTGACTTGGGCACCCTTTCTGGGCCACTTCTCTGCTGTGTGCCCTTCTCCTCCCTCTTCACTGTCTCTGAGTCAGTTTATCTTCTGTGTGAACCTTCCCTCCTCCTTTCACCATCTCTGGTCCAATTTTTCTGCTGTGTGCCCCTCTACTATCCTCCCCCTTTCACCGTCTGTGATCCATTTTCTTTTATGCTATGCTCCTCCTCTCCCCCTTTCCCATCTGTGGTCCAATTTTTATGCTGTGTTGCCCCCCTCCCCCCTTCACCATCTCCAGTCCAGCTTCTCTGATGTTTTGCCACACTCCTTCCATCCCTCCTCCACCAGACCTCGTCATTCTTCCAATAGGGGCCCGCCCCCACACCCTTTCACCCAGCCTGTCCCTCCCCCCCACCGCCCCCCATTTCTGGTCATGGGCTCCTGGCCCATGAATATAGATGACAAGGATACTGCTTTGACCCAGAAGCCTGGGATATGCTGGATGATGAGATCTCTGTGCTCCAGGAAGGGTCTTCGCATCTGGATGAACTTGCGCTTGAGACGGAGGAAGGCCTTGCCCGCCTTGATATTCACCGCCTCCAGGTCCAGCTGAATGTTTTCCAGCGCCTGCAGGATGCACTCTATCTTCTC
>NW_006785259.1:191910-214979 GCF_000442215.2 Lipotes vexillifer
CCTTCCTGGGCTTCCTCTTCCTCCTCCTCCTCCTCTTCCTCACACTTTCCTTTTCATCCTCGTCGTCGTCTTCCACGATGATGACGGTCTCTTCCCTCCCCCTTGGACCGGCTAACCTCTGGTACCCCCGCCCCCCTGCGCTACAGGTTTCTAGGGCCTTCTCTCCTGCAAAGCTGCTGGGCTCCGTCACCTGGAAGTCAATCTCCAGGCTTCCCCCAGAAACCTCCGAGGGAGAAAGCGTTTCCAGGCTCTCCGTGGGAGGGGGCGCCCCCCCGTACCCTGACTCGATCGCGGGCTCCCAGCCGGGACCCCCAGCCCCCAGGGTGAAGTACGCGCGGATCCCCCCCTCCTCCAGAATGACATAGGGCGGCGGCGGGGGCAGAGCGGGTCCCAGTCCCACCCCCCTCATGTCAGCCAGCACCTGTGCCGCCTCGGTTTCCTCCCGGAGCCTCGGGCGCTGCTGAGGTGGAGGCAGGGGCAGGCGCAAGAGAGGTGGCGGCGGCGGCGGCGGCGGCGGCGGCAGCTCGCTCTGAGGGGTCTCGGAGCTACTGAGGCGGCGGGCCTTGGCCGGAGGCCCCTCATCCGGGCCGTCCATGGTGACCGCGTTCGCACAGCTCAGGGGCTCGCGCTTGCCCCTTCGCTCACAGCCAGGCCGCCGCTGCCTGTCACACCTGAAGCAGAGCCGCACCTCACGCGACAAGCTCTGCTCTCAGCCTCGCTCTGGCGCTCCCTCCCACAGCGCCTGCCCTACTCCCTCCGCGCCAAGCGCCAGACCCCGCCCCCTCGCTGACGCCAGGGGCCATCCTGCCTCTCCATTGGCTGCCAGCCGCCGCGGCTGCTCTCGCGGCCCCCCGCCCCCTGCCCGCTCGCACGCAATCTGCTTGCCAACACCGCACCTCATCACTTTCCCATTGGCTATCCTCGGGCCCGCCAATCACCGGGCCATCTCCCTTAGCGACCTTAGAGACGGTGCAGGACTATTGGCCTCGGGAAGAGCTGAAGGGGAGAAGACCCTCTACCTCACCCTGCCGACGTCTTATCCAATGGGAGAAGTACCAGTGGTTCTGAAGACCCAAACGCAAAACAAAAAACAAGCGCAAGCAGTGAGCAGGATGTGCTCAGATAGACTCGAGAGCCTCGCTGTCGTTCTCCCTCTCCTCTCCCCTCCCCGTCATCAACTACGCACTTCTTAAATCTGCCCCTGCCCCAGCCCTGGCTATCGCCCCTGCGGCGGCCAACTCGGAGGCGGCCAACTCGGAGGCGGCTCCTCGCGGCTTAGGGGGCACTCAAGGAGCCTGGGGTTTAGAAATCGAGGGTCTTTGGTTTGGGGCCAGGTTTTGACGTGGCGTTTCCCATTTCTGCAAAATAGCTCTAGCAATAATAATCGCACCAAAAAAAGTAACTTCCTCTGCGTCATGAAAATGATTGTGATTCAGTTCATCTGCTAGTTCTAGGACTTTCTATGTGTTCATCGACTCCACACTTCTCCTTCCCATCCTTTCCTTTCCATTTCCTCAGTGTATGCTGTTTTTAATTCTATTTTAGATTTTGGGGAGCCAGCTGGATGGTCTCTCGTGAGGCATGGTGGTGGGGTTCTGGCTTAGGTGTGGGATTCGCGTCAAGGATCTGCTCCTCACTTAAACCCTAACCAAATCACTGCCTCTCTCTGAGCTTATTTCCTCTCTAAATAAGGAGTCCCTAAAAAGACATGTAGGAAACTGCCCATTGCAGGCTTGTGGTAGCAGAGGATTGGAGGCAACCTAGAGACCCATCACCCAGGGGAATGAATAAGAAAAATGTGATACATGTATAAGATGGACCACTAGAATGAATTAGGTCTACATACGGCGACATGGCTGGATCTCTCAAAAACAGAATGTTGAGTGAAGAAAGAAACAGAACAAGATTTATAGTACAATACTGTTTATGTAAATTAAAACACATAACAATACCATACATTTTCACAGATACACATATATGTAAATAAACACATGAACGGTGGATTGGAAGGACGTATGTTAAATACACGAGAGTGGGTGCCTATGTGGAAGGGGACATGGGATCAGGGATGGGTGATGAAGGGGACAAAACAAAACGAAATAAAAAATAAAAGGGCCTCATATGAACCAATGATGATATAGTGTGCCAAGAACTGAGGAGTATGGTCAACTCAATTCTGTGCATCTGGGAGAGTAAAGTAATTGAGTGCCCAGGGAACAGGCTGGCTGGGGAGACTCCCAGGCTTTTTTTTTTTCCCCTGTGACATCCCTCCCTCTGAACTTAATCAAAGCTTACCAAAATCCGAGCTGTATACAGTGGACCCTTCCAAAGGGCTCCTATCCCAGACTGAGCAGTCCCTCCAGAAGCCATTATTTTGTGTGTTGGGGGGTGGGCATTACCTAACCCCAATAGTTCCCCCCAAGTTTGATCCCCAATTCCCAGTCTCCATTCTCCATGGTGGTCCACTTTCAGGAACACCTTATCTGGCTTTTTGAGAGGAGACTGATACAGGAGTTGGGAGTGGTACCTGGGGGCTCCAGGCTTTGGAAAGAGATGGGGTACTCAAGTATCCTGTCCCCCATGTGCAGAGCCTGGGCCAAGGGAGGAAGATCTTATGAGATGGGAGTCTACCCTCTTGCTACATACATACGTACCGTTTTCAAGTTCCATCTTTCCGACCACTCTACTTCTTGCTGCAGGCACATACTCTATTTTGTCCCCTCTCAATTAGGTGCACATGTGTACATGTGTGCATGCATGCACTGTATATGTCTCCACATACAGGCATTTGCTCACATGTGTGCCCCAGGCAGGAGTGCCCCCCAACAAAGTCACGCAGACACACTGTCTCACTTGACCATACCTCCCCACATGTAGTCACACAGACAGGACACACACACACACACACAAAGAGAAAACATCCAATATAGCATTGTTCATTTCAGTTTTCCATTTACAAAATCCAATGGTGAATCCACACAGTTAGAAAAAGGAAATGGAGGCAAATCCTCCTGAATGTACCCATCTACCCTCACCCCTGTGGTGCCCCCACCCCACCCCTGAAAGGCACCCCCATCACTATCACTGAGAGAACAGGTACCCCCCACCCCCAGCCTCTCAGCCACTCTGGCCTGCCTTTTCAGGGCCACTCCATAGCCAGGCTCATTAATGTCTCTCCTGCCTAGAGTGCCTTCTCCATCCCTCTTGGGTCAAGGTTTGCCCAGTTCTGGAGCTGTCTTGGAGTAGGGAAGGAGTGTAGGACAAGGGCTTCTGTAGGGAAGGGAAAGGAGATGGATAAATACAGATCTCCTTCTCTCCCAGGAGATGAGAGGGGGACAGAGAACTTGGGCAAGACCAGGCAAAGAATGTCAGTTTGGCTCACCAGTCCATAAGACTTGATGGGAGCCCAGAGTGGATTCTGCCCTGGGAATGAGGCTTGGGATCTCCCACCTGGGGATTCTGGCTGCAGTCTGCTCCACTTGGGGTGGAAGTAATGGTGGAGGGAGGAAGAGGGGAAGGGCTGTTCAGTGCAAGGAAGTTGGGGGCTGAGGGCCCAGAAGGCCAAGGGTTACCACAGAGGGGCTTGAAGCTCCTGAGGCTTGAGGGGGACAAAAAGAGGTCAGAGAGGAATGGACTCAAGTCCACAGTGCCCTGGAGTTTATACCACTATGACTTACCAAGTCCCTCAAAGAATTTTCATCTTCAGGAGAGTATCATGAACTCAGGAGACAATTATGGGGTTGAATTCCACTCTGACCCCAGCCTTTGGGATCCAGCCATTCTGGAGAGTTTGACTTTCTCCCTACACTTCCATGGGGTGGGGGGCTGCTCCTGCCTGTATGGCACCCACATCAACCCTGGTGGGGTTGGAGTGGATTTCCATCCTCAAGAAGAAGAGTTGGGGCACGGGGATCCAGTTGGCAGCTTGAGAGAATGCAGCCAAGCTGGGGTCTCTTCAGCTCAAGGCGTGTACTCACATCCTGCTCTTCACCTAACCTGGGCCCATCCAGAAGCCCTTCTCCCTCCCCTCCTGGCTTCTCAAACAGATGCTCAAGAAACACTTGGGAGGTCTGGACATGGTGGGGACGGAGAAAAGACCGGGCTTGGGACCAGGGTTAGCCTAAAACAACATTGCACACAACATAGCAATTAAACATTCCTTGCTCCCTGGGAACCCAGCACTCCCTTTGGTCCCTCTTGTCAGCAGATGAATTTCTCTCTAAACATCCAGGCCTTGCTAAAGGACTTGGAAGGGGAGGGTACGTGGGAGCAGAGGGGACAATAAGGGCTCTGGAAGTCTATTTTACAGGACAAATTTCCCCCTTCTGGACAATGTCAGAGGAGAGACATTAAAGCAAGAAAGCCTGTCTCCTCAGCTGTAAGTAAAAAAACCTCCATTTTCAGTTTTTTTTTCTGAATTGTCACTTCTGTGTGTGTGTGTGTGTGTGTGTGAGAGAGAGAGAGAGAGAGAGAGAGAGAGATTGTAGAAGTGGAGAAGGAGGTGGCGGAGACAGGCCCCACAGAACTAGAAATGCCTCTTTCCTAGTCCCCCACCCAGTCCCCAACCCTGGGGAGGTGCTGGCAAAGGTGCCTAGATTCCAGGTGGCTCGAGGGGCTGGGGCTGGAGCTCAGAAAGAAAGGCTCCTGTTATGGAGCCCCACCTCTCCTCTTCTGTTGGCCCCATCATGGTGGCCCTGACTTTCTCCCTGTCTGCCTACCAGCCTGCTTCACATGACACAGTAGGGTTCTCTAGGCGCCGGGGCACCTCCTGTGCCCCAGCAGGGGGCGTGAGTCCTCAGGCACTTCTTGAGGTCCTTGTTGAGCAGGAAGCAGACGATCGGGTTGACTGCAGCCTGGGCGAAGCTCATCCAAACAGCGGTGGCCAGGTAACGGTGGGGCACGGCACAGGCTTTCACAAACACTCGCCAGTAGCAGGCCACAATGTAGGGTGACCAGAGTAGCAGGAAGAGCAGTGTGATTGCGTAGAACATACGGCCCAGCTGCTTTTCACCCTTGACCTCGTCCATGCCCAGTAGCCGCCGGCTGGCTGCATGCCCGTTCTGCCGGATACCCAGCAGGGTTGGTGGCATGGGCCCACGGCCAAAGCCAGCGATCCAGTTGGCAGCAGCCTGGCCGGTGGCCCCAGGGCCATGGAATGTCCAGTTCTGGCTGATGGCTGGCACCATCTGCACGGGCTTCATCTTGCGGTGACGATACTCGAAGAGGAGTAGCTTGCCATAGACAGCATGTGTGGCTGCCATGAGCACAGCCAACATAAGCATGAAGCCCAGTGTGTCATTGGCCTTGAAGTAGCGATGCTCAAAGATGCACTGGTCCTCCTCACGGATGAACTTGTAGGTGCCCACGTCGAAGACAGGTGGGAAGGCCATGGCCACAGACAGGGTCCAGGCCATGCAGATGACAGCTGTGCATGTCCAGAGTGTCATGCGCTTGGCGTAGAAGCGGTGGTGGGCGATGGCCATGTAGCGTGTGACACTGATGCAGAACAGCATGAAGGCCGCATGGAAGCAAAAGAGCACGGCCATAAAGGCCACAATCTTGCAGCTGAGCGCACTGAAGGTCCATGAGGAGCCGTGGCGCACAGAAGCCAGCACAAAGGGGAAGCAGACGGCAGAGCGTATGCCATCAGCCAGGCACAGGTCCAGCAGAAAGTAGTAAGGAGCCTTGTGCAGGGCACGCTCCTTGAGCACCAGCAGGGACAAGATGGCATTGCCCGCCAGGCTCACGCACATGATCAGTCCCAGCAGCACCAGCTTCACGTAAGCCGATGCTGATGGTGGAGACAGTGCGCCGCTCACCTCCTCGGGCTCTCCAGTGGTGTTGGCCATACTGAGGGGCAGGGGCTGCTCCCAACCCTATGGGGTCAGCCAGTCCGGTACTCGATGGGCCCCAGAGGACTCCATCAGTTGTCCTGCTGGGCTGCACCTGCAAATGAGGACACAGACACAGAGAGACAGAGATATGAGGGCAGGGAAGAGACAGAGAGAACACACACACAGGGGCACAGAGACAGAGTGAGAAAGGAGAGAACAAAGAGATAGAAAATGGACACAAATTGAGACAGAAATGGAGGGGATGAGAAAGAGTGAGAAGAGACAGGGAGAGAGACAGAACCAGAAAGACAGGAAGTGGGGGAAAGAAGGAGGGCGTAGGGAGGGAGGGAGACAAACACAAGAAAAAGAGACAGTGAGAAACAGGTGGAAAGGAAAGGTGAGGAAGAAACAGAAAGGGCAGTGTTAGTATGTCTAGGTGGCCTCCCCACTTATTCCCCGGCTGGTGTCAGGCCCTGCCCCTGGCCCACTGCTGCTCCTTCTCCCTTCTTGCTGGGTGAGGAGGTGCTTCGTCTCTCTGGATGTCCTCGGTTACCTGTTTCCTCCATTGGTGCGTCTGTGGGATGGGGATGTTGATGCGGCTCTTCTCTCCCTTTGCAAAGCCAAAGTTTGTGTTCTTCAAACTTTTTAAACTGCCACCCATAGTAAGAAATACATTTTACATCATAGCCTGGTACACATACAAGCATGTGTACATAGAGCTGAACCAAAAGTTTCACAAAACAGTACAGATCCTATGTATAATGTACCTAGTTTCTATTCTGTTTCACAGATTTTTTGGTTAATGCTGGTAGCCACTCATTAAATAGGTTTCTTTATTCATAACCAAGCATGTGCTTAGCATGCTCGTGGAACAATGGGAAGACCAGTGTGGCTGGAACAGGGTGGCAAGAGAGACAGTGGAAGGTGAATTCACAGAGGGGTCTGGGGCCAGATCGTGCAGGGCTGTGGGCCATAACAAGGACTTGGGTTTTTACTTTAAGTGAGGTGGAGAGTATATGTGAATATAAAGACTTAGGTATGCTTGTGTGTATTCATTTGTTGAAAAACTATTTATTGAGCATCTACTGCATGCCAGGCACTGGTGATACAGCTGTGGAATAAACCGACAAAGATCCCTGCCCTTGTGAAGCTGATATTCTAGATAATAAAGAAGATACATAGGTGAAGTATACTAGGTCAAATGATGATAGGTTCCTAAAAATAAAAATAAAGGATGGAAGGGGGATAGGAAGTGCTAAGGGTGGGAGAAGTGCAGTTTTAGATGAGGTGGACAGGGAAGGCTTCATGGAGGAGGTGTCATCTGAGCAAAGACATGAAGGAGATGAGAGAGTGAGCCATGTGGACATCTGGGGGAAGAGAAGTCCAGGCAGAGGGAACAGCCAGAGCAAAGGCCCTGAGGTGAGACTGCATGTGGTACATTTGAGGAAGAGCAAGGAAGAGGGTGGAACACAGTGAGTGAGGGGAAAGTGGTAAGAGGTGAGGTCAGAAAGGTGGTGAGGCCAGATCACATAGGCCATGGTGAGGACCGTGACTTTTACTCTGAGTGAGATGGGAGCTGTGGGATGGTTTTGAACAGAGGCGAGATGTGATATGACTCGGGATTGAATGGGATCCTGCTTGCTGTGGTGAGGAGCACAGATCATGTGAGGCAAAGGTGGAAGCAGGGAGACTACTTAGGAGGCTCTTGCAGTAATCCAGGTGAGGAATAACAGCACCCCCGTGCCTCTTGCCCTGCTTTGCTTCTCTTCCTAGAATTTCTCTCTTCTAATGTAGTATATAATTTACTTTTTAAATAGCTGTTTTAATTAATTAATTAATATTGATATATAGTTCATGTATGGTATTATATAAGTTACAGATGGACAGCACAGTGATTCACAATTTTAAAGGTTATACTCCATTTATAGTTATTATAAAATATTTACTTTAAAATTTTGGTTTATTGCCTGCCTCTCCCTATTAGAAGGAAAGCTCCACAAGGGTAGGGATTATCGACTCACACACTCTCCTCTAGAAGAGCAGTGCACAGCCCATGGTAGGCCCTCAGTCAAAAGCTGTCAAATAAATTGGTTGAGGGACTAGAGGGGCTGGTGACTCAGGGAGGGCTGCCTGGAGGCTTCCAGGTGGGATTTGCTGAGAGAGCTGTCTGGGCAGTGAGTGAATGGGACAGCACAGGCAAAACTTGGGGGGAAGCAGGAGAGCTCCTAGTGTGTGCGGGCTGGGTGTGGCGTGTGACAAGGTAGCAGGGCAGTTCCCTGAGGAGAGGCAGCAAGGCAGAAGCTGGAGAAGCTCAGAACTCCTGCTGGGACTGGGATGAGCTTGAAGTTGGGGGAAGTGGGGCTTGAGTGGATGTCTTTCTACCTCCTCCCTCCCAGGAAAACGGCGCCCCTCTGCACTGTTTCCCAGTTCAATCCAACCTGGCCTGCCACAGCCATCTGGGGCCAGACTTTGATGGGACCCCAAAGTCTCAGAGCTGGTGCCAGTGGGCCAAGAGAAGGTACTAGGGCAGGGGCTTGAGAGAAGCGGAGTTGGTGGGCCCCTTCGGCCCCTCAAGGCCTCATAGCTCTCACACAACTGTGGACCAGCCGATAGCTGGGTGTGTGTAAATATGCACACACACACACACACATACACACACACATACACACACGCACTTCTTAGCCTTGAGGAGAGGCAGGGAGGAAGTGATAGAGACAGAGACTGAATGTAAGACAGAGTCAGAGAGACACACGAGTGACAAAGAAGGAGAGAGGAGCAGAGAGAGAGAGAGAGAGAGAGACAGACAGACAGACACAAAGACAGACAGGTGGAGACATAGGAGGGAGGGAGGGAAGGGGTGGGAGAAATACACAGAGAAAGGAGAGAGCCTTACACAGAGAAGAGGAGATAGAAATAGAGACAGAAAGAGGAAGAAGAGATAAAGTGAGAAAAAAGAGAGAGACACACACACAGAAACAGAGAAAGTGCAAGAGACAGACAAGGGAAAGAAATAGAGACAGAAAGGGGAAAAATAGAGAGACAGAGAGAAAAAATAGAGACAGAAAAAACAGAGACAGAGGGAGAGAGGGAAGGAGGGAGGGAGACAGAGACAGAGAGATAGAAGGAAAGGGATAATGCCAGGAAATAAAGAGAGAAAGATATAGAGAAATAGACAAGGATGGGGAATGAGAGACAGATAAAGAGGGGACGGAGACAGAGGCAGAGACAGAGACAGAGAGAGGCAGAAATAAAGATGGAGACAGAGAGGGAGACTCAGAGAGACACACTAAGACCGAGAAGGTGGATAATGTGTAGCCGAGTCCCAGTGAAAACAAAAACAAACATTAAAACAAAACAAACAAAACAAAAAACCATAAAACAATAGAAGCAAACAAACAAAACTCTGGTGCTGCCTGGAAAGCTGGGGTGATTATATAAAAAGTGAGGAGAGTGTTCTTCTAAGCATAGATTGGCAGCCACAGCCTGAGACCATCCAAAACTAAGGGTGCATGTGCATACACATAACATGTACACACCTGCTTGTGCTCAGATGCCCTTAGAGATACACAGACACCTACACACACACTCACAAACACATAGGCTACTCCTATAGAGACCCATGGACAACAACCAGCTCACACACAGGGGCACTGGTGTGCACACACGGCACTCATACACACACACACACACACACACACGGTATATCGTGTATGCCGCCTCATTCACACAGGCACAGTGTACCCTGCTTAAACACCAGTGCTTTGTCCTCAACAAAGGCGTTACTGCCCCCTAGGGGACATTTTGGAAATTTATAGGAGCATTTTTGGTTGCCACAGCGCTGGGTGTGTCCTTCTAACATTTGGGGTCCTGGGCGAGGATGCTGGCCATCCAGTGACCTGCGGGGCAGTCCCACACAGCCAACATATGTCCCTCATCCCATAGGATTTTGGACTTGGAATGAACTGAACCTAGAATCTAACTCTATTTCACGTTAAACACAGTTGTTCCTTTGATTTAATATGCCCTGAATTATCCAGGAATGTGGCTGCCATGTAAGTCTAGAGACTGTACTTTGTTTTGTGGAGCACTTTCCTTGAGTTGTTCAGTATTTCAGAAACTCTCACCCCTAGGCCTTTGCCTGTCATTTGCCTGCACTTCGTACAAGGGGCAGCTTCTGATTTTTCCCCTTCTCCTAAATCCACGTTTACTCATTATAAGATGTTACAAGCTTCTAATTCACTGAATCTCCTGGGGAGTGTCATGCCCAAGCATTTCCATATTGAAATGCAAATTATTTTCTTATAAGTCACTTTTATTTATTTATTTATATTATAGTTAATATAATGTGGCTATTGTATAACATACTATATGAATTTTCTTTTGAAATTATATATGCAGAGAGATTGTATTATCTAAGAACTTCATGTCCAGATAGTAAAGGGGTGTTACAAAATATGTTACATAAAAGAGGGTGTTGGGTATGAGAGGGCTGAGAATTGCTAATATGCAGACACACTCAGACACACACACATGTGCAGTGGCCCACAAACCCACAATTATAACTCCCTTAACATACACACAAACTTTCAAATTGTGACAGATACACACACACAAACCTACTCATTGTCACTCACATGTAGACTCATATATACCCTTTGTCCCAGTGTACCTGATCATTCAAATCCTCTCACGTATTTAAACTCTTGCAACACAGGTGCAAGAAAACAGTGGCATACCTATATCATCACATATACAAACATGGTTACACACGTTAACACTCAGTAAATTACATATGCCAGCATGCTCACATGCACTTGAACCCTGCCACACATATGTATATACAGACTGCCCCTCAGATACCCACAGAAAAAACAGACAAGTAAAAAACTGCTCACATATCACACATGTACATACTCTAACACACTCTAACATACAGAGACCAACGGATCCAAAACCTCTCACATAGATTAGGCACACTCACCAACACAGATGTGTACACTCTAGCACAGGTATACACAGATGCCCATACATGTACATGCTCACTCATGCAGAGTAGACCAGCTCCAACACAGACACAGACACACACACACACACACACCCCTTAGCAATATGCAAGCACAAGCAAACACAAAGAAAAAAGCCAGATATAGTGTATACAGATACACTCCCACACACAGACGTCTATACACACACAAACTTGCTCACAAACCAGATACTTACTTGACATATACAGCCTGCAACAGGTATACACCCAGAGACAAACCCCTGCAAGCGCACAGAGCAGCCAACTCCAGAACGCACAGGTGGAAACATTAGCAGAGCTGTCTGGGGCTGGAGCAAGAGGGGGCTTGAGGGGACCATGTGAGAAGGGAGGTTGTAAATGTCTGGATTGCTTCCTGTCGAAACATCCCAGATAGTCAGATTTATTACTTTGGTTGCCACTGGTTGTTCATCATCAGTGAGGTTTTTTGGCTTTGCCCATACATGTACAATGTTTGTTTTTCTTTTAATTTGATCTCATTTTTATTTTTCCACAATTTTTTCTATGAAAATAGAAGGGCTGTATGATTGTAGCTGTTATTACTATTATATAGAATTAGGTGTTCCTAAAGAGAATATAACAATTTTGTTAATTTCCTTGATTGTTGCTTCTTTATTAAAAAAGTTTTCTTCTAGAACATTTCATAATTAATTTCATAATTAATTATCTTTTGTTTTCAGGTAAAATATTTGTCAGTAAATGAGTGCAGCCTGACTATAGTTGAATTGAATTGATTCATTAAGGGAACTCTAGGCCTTTCTGGGTTTGTCTCAGAGTGTTGCTTAAAAATGCAGAAGACCTAAAACTTGATTTTTGGAAAAAATCAGTTTTCAGATGTCACAAAGGTCACACAAAGGGTCAGTCTGCTGACCCCTTCAATACTTTATATTCACGTAGATTTAATATTTAAGATATTTCTTTCCCCATCAAATTGGACTTTTTGATTAAAGCTGGAAAATCAAGAGACTCATAAGACAAACACAGTAGTCTCCCCTCCAAAATAATCCAGGATGTTCCTAATTTAAGCAATTTAATGAGGATTGTCTCAAATTTCAGTTCAGCTGCCCAGTTAGCCCTCTTTTCCTCAGCCTAAATGTCCAATTTGTGTGGAAAAGTTATCAACAGAAACCTTCGCAGTAGGCTATGTTGGTCAACTGACCACAAAACACTCTATCACACAGAGAAAGATTTGGACTTCTTGAAGCACCTGGAAGAACAAATTAAGAAACTGGGCTCTTTTTTGAGATGAGTTAGAACATTCTTAGATGGAGTTCAACCAGCTAGTAACAGGGTTATACAATTAACAAGTAAAGCTAAGATGCCCGCCCAGTAGAATCTCATATGTTAGCAGTCTGCCGGGAAATTGTCCACACTATATTTGAGACCAACAAGGTAGAAGAAATAGGACAGGGGCCACTTTCAATTATTTCTGTTAGGAGATACACTGGTGACAGGTCAAAGGACATCGAGATAACACTAACCCAGAAGATTGCTGAATCAAAGGGGTTTTCATTTTATATTGATGTATCTCAGGATGTTGATTAACTGCTTGGTTTATAGTACTAGTCAGAAAGCCTGAAGAGAAATGCCACAAGTACCAAAATAAACTAAGGTTGAAATATTCAAAGTGATACATAAATATTTTGAAATACTGTGGAAACTGCATAAATCTGTGGACTGACGCTGCTGTTGTGATGGCAGGAAGTTTACAGCTGGAATTTGTTCTGAAAATGCTGAGAGTCATCCACTGAGGAGCCTTAACCTATAAAAGTTTGCCTGAAGGTCTAACTTCCACAGTAAATGATGCCAGGTGAATTTAATTAGATCCAAGGCACTACCCACCCACTTGTCAGCTTTCTGTGAAGCACTGGAATCAGTACACCCTTCTCTATTGTTTTAAGCCTAAGTGTGTAGAGTTTATAATGGATTTATGAGCTAAAAGAAAAATTTCAGCATTCCTCTGTGAATGATTCTCACTTTGCAGATTTGATGCTTACTGGCTTCAACACATGGCTCTTTGAGCACATGAATAAAATTACATCAAAAATTTTCGACACTCAAAGATACATGAAAGTATACCGACAAGGTTTATGGATTTGAAGCCAAACTTCAACTTAGAAGAAATCAGGTCAAGTATGGTTCCTTGGGTGATGTTTAGTTAGCATTATAAGTTAAATACTAAAGAAGACTTACTAGGATGAATAGAACAAGGTCTACTTAGGGGAAAACTTCATCATTATTTTTAAATACTCAAAATGAAAATTTTCTGTTGCATCCAAAATTCATGAGCATTTGTTACAAGAAATTTCAACATAACATTTGACTGAAAGAAAAGAAAGAGGTGTTAGATTTATACAAAATTCAAAGACTAAGAATTATAGACTATTGATGAGAAAAGAGTTTTAATAAATTAAAAAATACCCTTTGACGATTTTCTGCCACTTAGGCAAACGGTTTCCTGTTGATGGTGACTACCAAGAGACAGAAGAGATTATGTAGCTATTCTGAGCATAAAACCTGGGTCTCTGCCTGGGCATAGCAAGAACAAGTGAGTTATAAAAGGGAGGTGAAAAAGGGAGGCACAAACAAGCAGCTGTTCCATTTGTTAAGAAAGGTTAGTATGGTGTGAAAGCACCAGCCATATTCAACACAAGAAACTGCACCTGATGCTTCAGAGAAACCAAAATGATAACTGATGACCCCAAAGCTCATGCTTTTGAGGTGAGTTTTGCTGAGGTCAGCAACCACGCTGCTACATTTCATACATTCAAGCTAATTATGAGGACATTAGGGCAAACTATGCCTAAACAACCTCCATGGAATGGGTCTTACTTTCAACAACATGCCTTCCAAGATCAAGAAGAGGCAGGCCACAAGGGAAGTTTATATCCGTGTCAAAAGTACCAATGGTTATTTGCTTCATTTGTTTTGTTTGGGTTTTTACCAAGAAACACAACAACTTGGCATAAGGGATCTACACTCAGCACCAAGTGATTTACCAAATCATGATGAAAATGACCATAAAATAAATCAAGACAGTCATGACCAAAGATGCAGAAGAAGTGGGCACGAATGTTGACCACTACAGATTTGCACGAGTGAATTAAAAAGTTATGTTTACAGAAGTGAGCTCAAGTGTACTATGAAAATATTTGGAAAAGGTTTCATTTGAAAGTTGCATACAAATTCAATATTAAATAACTCTCCTAAAACTTGGCATTTTAATTTTTCTTACCACAATTTTTATAATACAAAGAAAATGTAAGGAATTTCTTTTCACCAAACCCCAGTACCCCTACATCCTCTTAAGTTTACTACAGTGTGCCATACAAATATTTCACCTTCTCTGTGTGCCTGACACATTCACAGCTAGTCGTATTGCGTGGACACTTGCACACATGAACAGGTACACAGCACACAGGCATAGGTGTACATGGAGATTCAAAGTTACACACACATCCAGACTTACCCCAGCTGATAGGTGCAGTCAGGTGCTCACACACACACCTCCTCCTCTACACAGAAAGAGGCATGTGTGTAGGTGCCCACTTACCAGCAAATCATGCAAAGATTTATATAACACACACACATATATAACCACCCTTCTATAGAAATACAGGCCTAAGCACCGATACATTTGCCATTCACATGGGCACGTACACACACATACACCTACAGACCAAATCGTATGGACCTATATGCTTTCAGACACAGTCATGTATGCACAGATGTAAGAACTTGACATTCAGTCACAGGGCAAGTGCAGCTCACATCCTACAGATCCAGGCCCTTCCCCACCCCAGGTTCTTACACTAAGAGATTAAAACCTACCATCTTATATGAACCCTGCCCTGGCACACATACATATACACAGAGTACAGACTTGCTCGCCCATACAGACACATGGCTCAGGCTCACTGCTACACACAGAGGCAGGCAGGCAGGTGAAGCAATGCAGGCTCACACATACACACCCACATAGCCACTGCTGCTGATAAACACAGACACACTCATTCACACCTACACATACATTCACATGACACAGATACACACATCCTAGTACATGGCCATATAGGCCTAAATCCTCTACACACACACACGCATCCACCTACATCATCACATATAAACCTGAATACCAACCTTCTTACATTTACAGACACTCACAATATGCACACATTTACATCCTGACCACTATAAACCCGTTTACATATTCAGATAAAAACGCACCTGCGCACTACCACAGATACAGGTATATGCACTCATACACTCAGATGTGTGTATGCTGGGAAGCATACACACAGGGCCAAACCTCTTCCATCAACCTCCTAGACCCACACTTCCATCCTCATACACCCATGGTTTTATATACACACTGGAACACATATAAGTACAAACCCACTTTTATGTATAAACACACCCTCACATACACCCATGATCTGCTCATTCTCTCACACATACATGTGGATACTGATAATGTGGCAAATACACACATAGAAACTACCCCATTCACACTTGCAGATAGACATATACTGTCACCTACACATAGGCGTATGTGACAATTATAGTACTGGGTAACTCCTTATGTGGCACAGAGGACTCATTATGTACCAGGCACAGTCCAAAGCACTTTTTGAATATTAACTCATCCAATTCTCACTCTATGAGATAGGTAGTATTATTACCCCTACTTTACAAATAAGAAACTAGGGCTTAGTTGAGGTTAGGTGACTTGTCCAAAGCCACACAGCTAATAAAGGCATGTAAACCCAGAGCCTGGCTCAAGACCTTACAGATCCAACTTACTCACATGTAGAAACACACTCACCTCATACACATATACAGATACACACTACTTTAACACAAGCACATGCACACACAAGCCATGTACTGACAGGCTCAGGTACAAACAGTTACACACATACACATACACAAACATGGACATGCTCACATTTACAGACACTCCAGCAGAGGTATATCTTGCCCCAGGAAAGATATACACATTCATACACACACCCACAATCATGCACCCCACCAAAACACACCCACACTACTAAACACACAAAACACCCACATATACCACCTACACACCATCTAAATAAATCCACACTCACATACAGATGCACCCACATTCTCAGATACTCTCCCCAACCAGATATACCCAAACGCTCTCACACACACTACCCACCTATATTCACATGCACACACATCACCCAGATATACCCTATCTCCCTCCCATACACCATCCAGAGAGAACCACACACATCCTACTTAGATATACCCACTCCCACACTCCCCAGCCCAGGTGGGTACACATTCTCTTTCTCACACACACTATTCAGATGCACCCACTCTCACACACACACCCAATACTGATACACACTCTCTCACACACATCCCATCTAGACACACCCATCCTCATGCACACATACCTCAAATACACCTACACTACACACATACCTCAAATACACCTACACTCACAGGCACTCCACCCAGGTACAGCCACACTTTAAGCAAACTTCCAACTCAGAATACCCACACTTTCACATACAACATTCAGATACACTCAAACTCACACACACTCCCAACCCAGAGCCCTCATACCCAACCCAGGCAAACCTACAGCCTTTTTCACATGTGGTATCAAGATACACCTACAATGACACACACACCATTCAAACACACTACATTTACACCCCACCTAGATACTCACACTCACCCAATTCAAATACATCCACATGCACAGATACCCACATACACATAATCCAGAGACACCCACTCACAAACAAATCCTATCCATATATGCCCACACTTCTCATGTTCTTTCTTTGTCTCTGTCTCTGCCTCTCTCACACATACACACACAAACAGAGCCCACTCACACAGCCCCAGCCAGATACATCCACACTCTCATACATACACACAACATCCAGATTCATCCCGTGTGGACCACTGAGATACATTCACACCCATATGCATCATCTAGATATACTCCACTACCATCTAGATACACTTGCAAATTCACACACACACATCCCATCCAGATAATCCAACTTTTATACATGCCATCCAGGTGCACTTCCCAGACACTCCACTGCCCAAACACATCCAATGTTCTCATCCTCTCCACACCACCCAGATGCCCCCACATTCCAAACTCACACTTCCCACCCAGTAATGTCCCCCAAACTCTCTTTCTCACACCTCATCCAGTTATACACACACTCACACACATACCCAAGTACATATATACCCAGATATGCACCCAAAGCTCCAACAACACACTATTCAGATATACCTTAATACATACTCCACCACCCAAATACACCTGTGCTCTCACCCACCCACCATCCAGATGCACTCACATTCAAACACACTCCACCCAAAATACACCCACACACTGTCTCACAAACAGCCCAGATGTACCACACTCTCTCACACATCATCCAGATACACCCAGCCACACACCAAAACACATTCACTCCCTGACCCAATAAAACCCAAACACTTCTACCCCATCCAGATACACCTACACACTTCTCCCACTGGATACATTCATGCTCTCACACTCCCACCACACTCAGAAACACCTACACACTCTCTTATACATACACACAATCCAACTCCCCCCTCTCTCTTAATCACCATTATCCAGAATACCCACACTCCACGCACACCATGCAGGTATACCCATGCTCTCTCACACACCACACACACCTCACTCACATATACCCCCCACAGCATCCACAGATACTCCCAATTATATACACACTCACATACACCCCACCCTCACCCAGATGTGCCCAAATTCTCTCTCTTACACACACACACACACAGACACACACACCATCTAGATAAACTCCATCACACACTTACATTGCCTAGATACACTTGTTCTCTCACCCACCTACACACCATCCAGATATACCCACACTTGAATGCCCCCACCCCAATACACCATACTCCTTCATACACTCACTCTGCCCAGAAATACCCACACTCCCTCTTATACACGTAACATAGATAGGTCCACACTGTAAAACATACATCATCTAGATAACCCCCGACTCTCTCTTGTGCCATCCAGATACACACTTACCTCCATACCCCTCAAATATATATATCCTCACACATATTCCCATACAGCCACACCCAAAATGTTACTTATACCATCCTCCACCGAAATAGGCCAGTGGTCTCATAGTGCCTCACAAATGCACCATTCACACACACCCACATCCACACTCATCCCTCTCAAATACACCCAAATGTCTCACACTCAAACCCTACCCAGATACGCCCAGGCTCTCTCTTACATACACACAACCCAGATCCCTTCTCTCTCTCTCTCTCTCTCTCTCTCTCTCTCTCTCTCTCTCTCATCAAATATAGCACCCACTCCACACACACACCCCACTCTACCTGAATATACCTTCACTTTTCACTTATACATACACATTTAGATCTAGATTTCTCCCTGGATAGCACAACTTGGGTGTTGTGTGTGAAAACCATTTACCAACCCTTGATACCATACAATGCCATTTTGTCCTGGGCCTTTGATGGTGGGGGGAGGATGGGAAATGAGGTCTTTGTGTTTCAAGAAATCCTTTTCTAAAGAGGTCACAGGCCCCCTTCCCTAGTAGGATATCAGTCATTTTTGGTTCTTACTTCTTGAGTGTGAATGATGACAAAAATTCTCCTGAGACCCTCACAGAAGCCCAGCACATGGTCAAGGCCAGAGAAACCCCTGAAGGGGGTCATGGATTGCTCAAGTGTTTTGGCTTCCATCATCTAGGATGTCTACACAATTAGAGCCAGACATAGTCTAGCAGGGTACCTGACTTTCAGACAGGCACATAAATACATGCTGGGGTACACATAGCATCACGCAGACTCATAAGTACCCTCCCTTATCACCCTCTCAATGATAAGGCCTATCTGCACAAGCCCAAGGCCAAATCTTTCTCCCTCTCTCACATACATACTATGAGACAGGCACATGCACAAATACCTACACTCATCCCTACAATAGGCACACCCACAGCAGTGCACACTCACACTGCACTTGGTCCCACAGATGCACATCCATTTATTCTCAAACACAGACATATATGCATAGCATATACTCACATGACATAATGCCCATGAAGGACATACTTTCACTCACAAACACAGGTGTACACACAGGCATATTTACATATGTCCATAGACAGGCAGACTCTGTATCACACCCAGTGAGACAATGAACAAACACGACACACAGAGGTGAGCTCCCAAATGTATACACATACAGCCCCAGACATGACCACATAAGCATATTCACACATACTCACAGCAGGATGTACTCACACACATGAACACCTAGATGTGCACATGCTTGTCAATTAGATGGTGTACTCATACATGGACATTCTAACACACATAGACTTATACACACAACTGGGCATGTACACCTATAAGCGTATTCACATGAACTTAGGCTTGTACCTCATTCATTTCTGCATGCACAGAATCAGACATGGAGACACAAATGTACTTACAAAACACAATTACGCACACCATTTATGTTGACACATGTTCATACACCCATATGAGAAAATATGCAAACAAAAGAAGACTCATGCACACATGGAATAGTCACATATTCTCACACACTTGTACATCTGCACAAGAAGAATTGCTAACACTCATTACAGACACACACATGCAAAGAAAACCTCACACACACACACACACACACACTCAAATGCACTTATAGGCCAAGAGCGGTGTGTATGTACATTCACTTACACTGTTCTACAACATATGCTCCAGAACAAACAATGGTAGATAAACACAAATACACATATGCAAATAATTAGAACTATACAAATTGGTGCAGTTCAGACACCACCTGTACATTCAGACAGACACACACCCAGGCATATTTACACACACATACACCTAGATGTGTGTGAATACACAGGCAAATATACAGACATGTTCACTCAAGTGCACACACAGCTAGATGTTCACACATACTAGCATATACACACACATTCACTCAGTCACTCACAGGCATTTCCACAAACACATTCACACTCACTCAGAAATTCAAACAAAATACATAATGAGACAGGTGCATCCAAGTATTATGAGTTGTAGTTACTCATGCACACACCACACTGAGTGTGAGTGCACACTCACGCTAAGAGATGCACTCACACCACGCTCAGATATGTACGCTCAGAGGTACAACAGTGTACCCAGAAACACAACTAGACATATACATGAATGCAGCCATTTACCTATGCACACAGCTTTTTGTGCATATATTTAAATGTGTACAGCCCCCCAGCCATACCCATATATATAATCAAATGTGCACACATAGGCAAACCCACAAGGCATACTTTCATGCACAAAACATGTGCATTCACACACTCTCCCCTACCCACACAATTAGTTCTCCTTATACTAGTGTGACCACCTACACTAACATTTCCCTAATCAGATGTAGACCCATGGGTCTGTCTACAGACAATATGTATTCAAACATGCACACACAGACATAGACATAATTCAAAATGCTGGAGAATCCACAAAGACATTCACACACAGGCCTACTCATACATATACACGACAGGCACACCCATGCAGAAGCATGTGTACCCACACTTACCCTCCCATACATGCATGGACATACACACATACACATGCCCTTACACTTACAAACACACCATTTAGATGCACTTGTGTTCATATGCACACAGGGGCATACACAAATATACACAATCAGATATATCTGGGCAATCACCTAATAGGACATGTACACCCAAGCATTCTGAAACCCTCACACTCATACACATACAATCAGACATGTACACTCAAAGACAAATGTATACCACATACATATATTTAGCCAGACATTCAACAGGCCTATTGGCTCAGAGAAACACACCCTCACTCAGGCTCAGGATCCAACATGCCCATTTGCTCACCCACACAGACATGCAAAGTCATACCCACTCCCTTGTACACACACCATCCTACCCAGACACCCACACACTTTCACACCATCATGTGACCTGCTAACACACACAGACTCATACACATTCATAGTGCCCATGAACAGACAGACACACACAGCTATATGTTTTCAGTTGCACATATACACCCACGCTCAGGCCTAGATGCCTCTGGACCACAGGCGGGATTCTCTCCCTTCTGCACCTAATGCTTCTTCAGAAAAGTCTACTCTATAAGCCTACTCTATATATCCCACCCCTCCCTGCCCCCACAGAGGCCGTCTTCTGGGCCTCAGTGTTTCCCCTCTTCCTAATGCTCCCCTGGCCTTGAGGACTCTCCTCCAGCCACTGACCCCTCACTCAGTGTTCCACTATATCGCACACCCAGAAACCAGCCAGCAGACCCAACTGTCCCTCCAGCCCAGGCTCTATGTTAGTGACTCCCTGGGACCAGTCCCCCACAGCTCTGGCTGCTGCACGGGCCACACCCGAAGCCCTGTGATCTCAGAAGCTTCAGCCCTGTCCCCACGCCCTGCCAACCACTGACCACAGGCCAAACTCTTGCCAAGTCTCCCCTCAACAGGAAGATGCATATATCACCAGAGTCAGCAATGCTGCAGGCTGCAAGCCAGGCCTCTGCTAGCTCATGGGGGCTAAAGCCTCTGTGTGTGTGTGTGCACAGACAGGGGAAAGTGCAGGAAAGGAGCCTGGAGGAGGGTGGGGACAGGAGGCTCTGCCCACAGCCACCACTTATTCCTCCTTACAAATGAGGAGTAACAACACAGAGTTGCTCCTGCCTCCCCTTCCCCTCCTCCATTTACCTACCTGCTGCCCTCCCCAGATCTCAGCCAAGACCCTGGAGAAGAGGGGCCAGTCCTTCCCCCAAATAATTATTGACAATATTAATCATGAACAATCAGCAACAATATTGACCATGAGCTTTGCTGACATTGCTTCAGGGCCACTTCTATACACATCCTTTACTTACATGCACCAACTCATTTAGTCACTACACAGAGCCATGAAGGAAGGGTTACCAGTCTCTTTGACAGATGAGAAAACCAAGGTTCAATAAGTAGCACACTTTCACTAAAGTTGCAGAGCCAGTAGTTGAGGGAGGTGTCCCTGGAGAATCCATGTTCTCCATATACCAGGCTTTCCTGCTTCTTCAGACAGAGGGACCACAAGGCCATAATATCTGGGGAATCCCAGACACAACATGGGAGTCTGAAACAGACTGAGAGCCTTGGATGAAGGCTGGGGCCCACACTGTGGGGACAACCATGTTGTGTCTGGCCCCTGCAGGGTGTTGTGTGGCACGGTCCTTGCCTCCACCGAGGCATCAAGCAGACTAGGGCCTGGAAGTGCTCCCCACCCCCACCTCACCTTCCTTTTAGCCCTACAGTGGCTTCCTCCCCCTTGCTGGAAATCACAGCAGTATATTCCCTGGTGAGTGAGCAAAAGTCTGTGCTACTTGTGGGCAGAGACAGGGGAAGGAAGGAAGGAAAGAAGGAAGGAAGGAAAGAAGGAAACAAGGAGTGGGGGGTGGTCTGGGCTGGGAGCAGCTTCTCTGTCACGTCTACTCACCTGCCAGCTCACACACTCAGGCAGACACACACACACCCTGCATGCTGGCCAAGGAAGCTGTCGGAGAGTGGAGGAGGAGGGAGAGGGAGAGGAGGCAGCTGCAGGAGGCTGAGCCTGCCCAGGGTGCAGGCATCGTGAGGGGAGCACAGCTGGGCTCCAGGCATGCCTTCCACAGACAGCACACAAGGAAATATTAACACAGCCTCGTGCTCAAATGCGACCATAATGATAAAAACAGACCTAGTACGGGGAAACAGGTGGCGGTTCCCTTCCTCACGGGACATTTGGGATTGAGGAAGATGGGGATGGCTAGAGGACTCTCCAGGCTTGAGTGCCCAAGTAGTCCTTGTGATAGAGTAGAAAGAGAGAGAGACTAACAGAATCAGAGAGAGACAGAGAGCATGGCAGTGATGAAGACTCTGGAATATGTGTGGGGAGACAAAAGTCCCAGCCCCCCATCCTCGGTGGAGGGACGCTGACTACTTACCTAGGCTCTCTCAGCAGGGCTGTCTTGGAATCGAGGGAGGGGGCTCAAGCTGTCTCACTCAGGATAAATCACAGCCCAGGCCACATTGTGGGACCCTCCGTGAGCTGGCAGCC
>NW_006785259.1:214989-249251 GCF_000442215.2 Lipotes vexillifer
CTGTTGCCGTGGATACAGCCGGGCTGGTCTAAATCTCAGACATCAGGGGAAGCAGGCACTGGAGGAGTGCACTGGGCAGGGCTGGGGGTGCTGGGGAACACCAGGTGGGCAGCACACAGCCTTGGGGTGCCCAGCTAGCTGGCAGGTGGGGGTCCAGGCAGGTGCTTCCCCAACTACACACTCCCACCTTCATCTTCACGCCACCGCCAAGCTGGGAGGGGGGCCAGCACTGGCCCCTGCTACCTGTCTGCCCACCTGGCTGCCGGTCCCCCCTTCCCCCTCCCTGTCTGCCCGCTGGCCGCCGCCTTTTGTCCTCAGAAGACACGGTCCCCGCGGGGCCTCTGCCAAGCCTCCAGCAGATGCTCAGGGTCTGGGGCTCCTCCCTGGGAGCACTCGGGGCATGGCCTGGGAGAGCTCCAGGTTGTGGGAGCTCTCATCCAGGCTCACCTCGCTCCCCAGGCCTGTCGGGGATGGGGAAGAGGTGCAGGTCCACAGCCAGAGGCAGCAGCAGAGGTGGAGTTGGGGAGGGGATGGACGCCAGAAAGAGGGGGTGGGGTGGAGAGAGAGGCTGGTCTGATAGCTGTGTCCCGGGTTTTAGATCCGGGTTGAGGAGGGTGGCTCAGAGCATCCGAGGGGGGGGGTCCTGATGCAAAACGGGGGCACCGTGGGCCTGCCGGAGGGACTCTCCAGGCCTGGGAAGCACCCCAGCTTACACAAATTTAGGTCCCAAGATGCTGGGGACACCCATCCTGGATAAGGCATCGGCGGGGAGCCCAGGGCACTAAGCTGGATCCCATCTGGGCTGTCCGTCCCCCCTCTCCTCGATTTGCACGGTCCCTGCCTCAGGGGCGGGCGGAGGAGGGAGGGAGGCAGGGAGGGAGAGGGAGGGAAGGAGGGAGGCTGAGCAGGCAGGGTGTCTCCCAGCTTATGGGGAGCATCTAAAGGATTTTAAGCTTGCCTGCTGCCTAGCGCAGACTTGGTGAAGTGGAGACAAAGATTTACCCACACAAGGGATTTGAAGTGGAGACAAAGATTTACCCACACCCGGGTCCCGGGTATGAGGGAGAGCTTAGCAAGGTTAAAGAACTGGAAGAATGGCTATAGGGCTGAGTCACAGTGGGCATGAATGTGGATGGGGGGGGGGGGCGGGGAAGGGGGTCTGGTGAGGCCAGGGAGGACCCGGCTGGCTGGCTGGCTGACTGGGTGGGGATGCTGGCGTGGCGGCTGTGCTGCCAGGACAATAGCTGCCTGGGGAATTCAGACTCCGGCCTTTCTGAGATGCTGGAGAGAGGCATGCGTGGAGGTGGGGAGAAGTGCATGGGCTACAAGTGCAGAGAAGGCAGGGGTGGGGGGATCTACGGTTGGGGTCAGAGCAGAAAGGTCCTGTGGAAGTTTCTCAAAAGCTTTCGCTTGGGAGGGATCCTTAAAGCTCTGAGAGGTAGGGTAGACAACCTTATTTAGAATGGGTTCTATGGGCATTTTCCCAGCAAGGCCTGTAGGTGGGAGGGGGTGGGGGCGGGGGCGCTGGCGTGGCAGGGAGCGCTGCCCATCTCTGAACAGCCCTTCTCAGGACGTCATCTCCCGTGCCACCCCTACTTTCTCTGGACCAGTAGACAGATAGGCACCCATAGTTATGGCCACGTTCCAGGACAGCAGAATGGGCCAGGGGAGGAGAAGCCTTGTAGGCAGATGTTCGAAGGCAAGGAAGAAATACTTCTGTCCTGAATAGATTAAATTGGGACCAAATGATGCCATAGTGGTTCCCCTAATTTATAGCATTTAAGAATTCCAGTTCTCTTGATATAAGCAATTTTCTTCTATTTTCTTTCTTCCCTCATTCATTAGTTCACTCATTTATTAAGCATGGCTGTATGCTAGGTCCAGTGGTGGGCACTGACAATGTAGGTGAATCAGACTTGCTCTCTGCCCTTAGGAAACCCTTGCTCCATTACCAAGCTGTGGTCCTGCAATCCACCTGCATCTGAACCCCCATAGAGTTTGTGAAACCCAGGACTACCTCCCAGAAATACTAATTTAGGTGTGAGATGAAGCTCCAAAACCTGTATTTTGACACGGCCCTCAGGTGGTTATTGTTATGTTTGGGTACCATGCTTTGGAGAGGGAGGAAAACCCATGAGTCAAATATAAATTCACAATGGAAATTAGAAAATATTTTGAACTGAGTGATAATGAAAATATATCTGAAATTCTGTTGGATGCTTCTAAGGCTATGCTTAGAGAGAAATTATAGCCTTAAATATATATTATTCTTTAAAAAGGCTGAAAATCCATCTCAAGAAGTTAGACAAAGCAAATTAAAGAATGTAGAAGGAGAGAAATAACAGAGATAAGAAAGAAATCAATGAAATAGAAAACAGAACCACAACAGAGTATTGACAAAGCTAAAAGTTGGTTCTTTGAAAAAAAAAACTAGAAAAATGATAAATCCCTGAGACTGATCCACAAAACAAAAATAGAAGGCACATAACTAGTAACAGGAACAAAAGGGGGCACTACAATATGGGTAGGATATACATTAAAAAATATAATAAGGCAGTATTATGAAGAACTTTATACTAATAAATTTGAAAATTTTGATAAGATGGGGACGTTCCTAGAAAAATACAATTTACTAAAACTTGCACAAGAAAAAAATTTTTATCTGAATAATCCTATAACTATTAAATCATTGAATTTATAATTTAAAAAGCTTTCCACAAAGAAACCTCCAGACCCAGAAACTGCCAATGGTGAATTTTACAAAATAAGGAAAGAAACCCCACCACGTTTCTTATTTTACACAGAATTTTCCAGGGAATTGAAGAAAAATCATATGATCATTTCAATAGATGAAAAAAAAAGCATCATGACAAAAAACTTAGCAAACTTAAGTTTGCTAAGAATATAAGGGAAGTTCCTTAATTTAATGTACATTATCTACAAAAAATCTATAGCAAATATCATACCTAATGCGGAAATGTTGAATGCTTTCCCTCTAACATAGGGAATGAGGCAAAGATGCCCGCTATAACCACTTCTATTCAAATTGTACTGGAGGTCCTAGCCAACACACTAAAACAAGAAAATAAATAAAAGACATAAAGATTAGAAAGGAAGATATAAACATACAATGTCATTTAGTAGTCAAGAAAATATGAAATAAAACCACACTCACTAGAATGACTAAAAAGAAAAAGTTAATACTGAATGTGAGAATGTGGAGTGACTGAAATTCTCATACAATCCTGATGAGATATAACTGATATAATCACTTTGGAACCTGGTTAGCAATATTTACTAAGGGTGACCATATACACACCCCATAACCCAGTGATCCTACTCCTAGGTATATGCCCAACACAAATGCTAATATATGTTTATGAAAAGGCATATACAGTAACGTTCATTTCATAAAAGCTATTTGTAATAACTTTTTGTAATAAATAGCTACAACTATTTGTAATATTTCAAACTGGAAACAACCCAAATGTCATTAACAGAAGAATCATAAATAAATTGTAGTATATTCACAGGATTCGATACTACACATCGATGAGAAGAAATGCCTCACAACTGCATACAACAATATGGATGGATTCCGCAAACATTATGCTGAGGAGAATAAACCAGACACAAAAGAGCACATACCCTTTTGGTTCCATTTATAGAAAGGTCTAAAACAGGTGAAACTAATCTATGGTGATAGGGCCCTTTGGGCCCTGAGTAGGAGGCCCAGGGAGACTTTCTCAGGTGCTGGGAATGTTCTGTTTCTTGATTTCCGTGCTGATTACATGGGTGGATACTTAGTAACAATTCATTGAGAGCTGTACATTTATGCCTATTGTACTTTTCTTTATATGTGTTATGCTTCAATTTTTAAAAGTTTTTAAAAATGAAAAAGTAAAACAAGCAGTCAGAATGTTTCACATAATGGGAGGCAAAAGTGGGATTTGGGAGCTGTGGGAGCTGGAAGATGTCAAGGCCAGCGTGAGGAGGGGTGGTGATACCCAGGATAAGTGTGGAAGAAGTGGAAGTGAGTTGGAAGAAGTTTAAGAGGCAACATAGTATGGTGGCTAAGAGCACTGACTTTGGCTCCAGGCTGCTGGGGTTTGAATCTGTGTCTCTTACCTTCCTTGCACCTCAAGTTCCTTATCTGTTAAATGAGGTAGTAATAGTGCTTACAACATAGGGTTGTGAAGATAAATGAGGTAATATTTGTAAAGTGTTCATAATAAAGTCAAGACATAAAATTAATACCATGAGCATCTTGATTAAATAAAAAATGGTGCCTAGGTAAGTGAAACAGCCTGTACAAAGGCTTGAAGGTCCCAGAAGGCAAGATGCACTTGGAGAGCATGGCAGAAGCAATTTGTTGTGGCCTGGGTGAAGGATACTCCTCCGACATGGGCCAGACCCTGAATGCCAGGCTAAGGCTCTCAGACTTTCTCTTGAACACAGAGATATTGACTTGGGCTCCTGCTATCTTGATTTGCCCTTAGTTGGCCTCCAACTCATGTCCTTCTAAGGCCCTCGGGAGAAAGGATTGTTCTGTTGAGGTCGTTGGAGATGGCAGGGAACCGCGATGAGGAAAGAAGGGCTTGCAAAAGAGGGTGGGAGATGCCAGTTGGACTCAAGCCCCCCACCCTACCCTCCACCCTGAAGTAACCTTCCTCCCTTAGCAGGGGAAAGAAAGAGTTCTCCAAAAAAGGCATGTCCCTATGAGATAAGCACATAGCATCCAATAGGCAGAGCTGTAGGTGGAGAAGACAGGGGAAGCTGCGTAATACACTTCTAGCCACAGTTCCCCATTTTTAATCAACTCCAACATTCCAGGAATGGGAGAACCCTGGTTCCCTTCTGCCTGTACCATTCTGTTTACATCTCCTGAGCAGGTGAGGAGATAAGCACATTTTAGAGGATTTTAAAAGTTCCTTATTTCCTCCCGTTTCTTTCTCTGAAATTACAGTACTGCACCACCAGGTGGGCAAAAGCACCTTAGTGGGTTCCTGTGGTCTGCTTAACAAGTCCAGGCTGCATTGGATTGGGAGAAAGAGTGCCATGTTTTACCATTCAATTATGATTTGAAAAATTTAACATTTTAAAGTGTGAAATATAATATACAGATAGAAATGTGCATGAGATGTATACATACAGACTAACAAATAGTTATAAAGTGAACACCCATGTAACTAACCACTGCACAGCTCAAGAAATAGAATATTAACAGTATCCAGAAGCCCCTAGCATTAATGAGTCTTTTGTTTTAAAAAACAAAAAACACATACTTATCATAAGGAATGTTCCACTTGGTGTCTAAACAGTTGGGAGTGGTTTGGTACATTTCTCACCCATGTTTAACTGTCCTAGTTACTGAATCTAAACAAGGCTTTTACCCCAGCCTTGAATAAAAATGCTTCTTTCCAACTTATTCTGGAATTTTTCTTAGTTGGGGCCCCCTTTCATTCTCTCAACAAACTTTAACTTTTTTATTATGAACATTTCAAACATACAAACAGGGAGTAGTATCATAAATACAGACACACACAACCACGATTGGATAATGAATAAGATTCTGCCATATTTGTTTAATCTATTCCATTTTTTCTTTCATTGAAGTACTTAAAAGCAAATCTCAGACACTGAATCATACCCATATATACTTCAGTATGCATTTCTAAAAAAGGACTTAATTTACTAAAACCACTATTCCATTATTACACTTAATTCCTTGGTAATGTCTAATAATAAATAAGCAAGTCCATAATTACCCAATTGTTTTTATAATCAAATGACGTTTTACAGTGGGTTTGTTCTAATCAGAACACACTGCATTATTTGATATGTCTCTTGATGGTCCCTTAATCTAGAGCAGGTCCTCTCTTCGCGCTTTTTGTGTCATGTCCTTGACTTATTGCAGTTGTGCTGTAGAAGGACTCATCTTCTGAATTTGTCTGTTTGCTCCCTTGTAGTGTCATTTAACATGTTCTCTACTCCCCATTTTTCCTGGAGATAGAAGTTAGCTCTGAGAACTCTATTGCATCCGGGTTATTATTATTATTATTACTAAGAACACTTCAAAGGTGGTGCTGTGAGATTCCTATTTCATCATACCAGGAGTCATATAATATCTGGTGGTCCTGCTTTTAATGATGTTAAGATTCATCAGTGGGTTAAGGTGGTAATAGCCTGATACCCCCATGGAAAATTTCCCCATCAGCCTTTCATTTAATGATTTCATCTATTGATGATAGTTGCCTGGATCAGTTATTTCATTAGGACTTGCAGAGTGGTCATTTTTCTAAAATTCTATCACTTTTCTACATATATTAACTGGCGTTTTTATATAAGTAAAAACTTTCCTTCATCAACTCAGGCTATTGGGTTACCCAAAATACAGTTAATACAGGAAAAACAAGATATAGATGTAATTCTGTCATTATAAATGCCAATTTTAGAGCAAGGAATTGATGCCCTATGGTTCTAGTGGTTCAAATGAGGTTTTTGGTTAAACTTCTTTTTTGCTTCTTCTTATTTTTAGTGTCATTATGAACTCATGGGTTTGTTGTTGTTGTTGTTGTTTTATTTTGGCTGCTCCAGGTCTTAGTTGCAGCACGTGGGATCTTTGTTGCGGGATCTTTAGTTGTGGCATGCGGACTTCTTAGTTGCGGAATGCGAACTCTTAGTTGTGGCATGCATGTGCGATCTAGTTCCCCAACCAGGGATCGAACCCAGGCCCCCTGCATTGGGAGTGCATAGTCTTACCCACTGGACTACCAGGGAAGTCCCAAACACATGGTTTTTGTTTTTTAAAAGTATATTTAATGCTTCGATCCATTGCAATTATTATTCTATTTGATGTTCAAATTGTCCCTCATTTGGCCAGTGGGAACCCCTTCAAGTTTGCTCCTGTACCTTTTTGACATGAGACTAGTAAAACTTTGATAGTTTTCATGGTTTCTAGTATGAAAAGATGTTCCAGGCTCATAGAAGACATTTACTGCTCCAGATCTAAAATCAGCCATTTCTCCAAGGAGTCCTGGTTCTTTTTAGTTGGGATATATTTGGACAAGATAAGGGTGCTAGGTGTGTGTGTTGATAGTGGGTGTCACTGCTTCTTGGTATTTTCAGTGAACAGAGCAAGAAAATTTTTTCTTTGAGAGAAACAAAAAAGTCATTGGATCATATTGATATTTCCAATTCAAAATGAATATTCCAAGTTGTTTATGCAATTTTAAAATTTTATACTTCAAAAGTGGCACTTTTATATGGAAAATCTTGGTTCCTAACAGCATTTATATAATGGCTTCTTTGCAGTAAAGTAACAAAACCAATATTTCTACCAGCAATTAGACTCCTGAAAGAAGTCTAAGATTTCTTAGCAGCTCTATTTGTCCTTGGAATATATTCCATTAAGGGCATGCATTCAAAACACGGTGTTCTAAATTTGCTGGAAATAATATTTTATCTTTGGAAGCTATGTCATGAATATGATATAGCTAGGTTTTTTTCAGGTTTTCAATTTTGGGGGATTATTTTTAAAATTTTTCATCAAATTTTTGAATATGTAAAACATTTTTATGTTTTCAGTATATAGGCTAAACTATATAACTTCCATCCTGTCCTTACACCCTGTTATGCTCTCTCCCTCATAGGTCACTTTTTAAAAATGAGTTTTTGGTTTATCCTTCTAGTGTTGCTCTTTGAAACTAGAAGTATCTACCTATATGCTTATATATGTATATCTATATATACTTATATATCATACTTATACTTTGCATTCCCCCCTTATGCAAAGGTGGAGACTGGATATACTGTTTTACACCTTATGCAAGTTTCTATTGAGTGCTTATTATGTTCCCAGCACTGTGCTGAGGTACTTAGGCAAGAGTGATCCCACTTATCACCATGTTCTAGTGTATTTTTTCAGTATTACAGTTAATTAGAACTGCTGCTCTTATCTCTGTCTCTCAGGAGACAGTGCTCCTGGGTATCACCTCAGTGCGACTTATTTATCTCCCACTACCTTGCAACAAGCACTGACAGTGACAAACACTTGTCCCTCAGCATGTCAAAAGAATAAACATATTTTTAATTACACAAGTGATGCAACATGCACACTGTGATATGCTCAAACTACACAGAAGTGTATAGAATAACAAGCCATGGTTTGCCCTCACTCTCGCCCCATCCCACTGCACTTGGCTGAAACAATTATTCCTACGGTGGTTGCCAAATGGTGATTTTCTAATCCTATTATTCCTTCTACATTTATTAGTTCACATTCTACAATAAGGAAGAGTTCTCTCTCTTTTCCTTCCTTCCTTCATTCATTTATTCATTCATTTAGTTTTGTCATATGGATTTGTGGATTCTTATTTTATCCAATGAGTTATAAACTGCTACATTCATTATTTATTTTGTTGCCCAAATTGTCCCAGAATTTGACAAAGGGAGTCCTTTCAAGCTTGCTTTTTTGTCCTTTTGATATGTCGATCGTCCTTTGAGCATTCCCTTACTTTCTGGAACATCAAGGTGTTTCAGGCTCATCTTGTACTTTTCCTGCCCCAGCTCTGGAATCAACCATTTCTCCAAGAATCCAGCCTTGGTTCCTTTTGGTAGAGATAACAAAATAGGGGCACGAAGTGTGCTCATTGCTGCAATTAGGAGTCACTGAATTATGGTCCATCTCAGTGGACAGAGTTGGTGTGTATGTATATATTCCTAAGCACATACACACACATTATCTATCTATCTATCTATCTATCCATCTATCTATCATCTATCATCTATCAACCATCTATCTATATCTATCTATCTATGAAATCTCTGTATCACCTTAAAATCATGAATTCATACTGGTACTCCAACTCTTATCTCAACCCACAAGATTCATTCTAGCCTTCCCCCCTTTCCATATTTCTAACTCCCTTCTCTGACAGTGAGAAATCTGGTTCTCATTATCCACAATATATTTACTTATTTGTTCAATCCTAGGATATGCTTATAGTTGTTTCAGAACTGCCAACCCACTACTGTGAAAAATAAAGCTACTAACTAGGGTTTAATATTTGTTTACAGTTTTTATTTTGTTTTTCCCCTTCAGTGTAGTTGTTATTCATTTGAAATAGACTCATTTGTTTCCATTTGTATTTCATTTTGTTTCTCCCCCATCCTTTTTGATTGATTGACTATGTAGAACATTAATATGAATTTTAAAAATTGAAATATAGTCAATTTACACTGTTGTGTTAGTTTCAGGTATACAACAAAGTGATTCAGTTATACATATATACATACACATATTCTTTTTCAGATTCTTTTTTATTATAGGTTATTACAAGATACTGAGTATAGTTCCCTGTGCTATACAGTAGGTCCTTTTTGTTTATCTATTTTATATACAGTAGTGTGTATCTGTTAATCCCAAACTCCCAATCAACCCCTCCCCCATTCCCCATTTGGTAACCATATATTTGTTTTCTATGTCTGTGACTCTATTTCTGTTTTGTAAATAAGTTCATTTGTAGCATTTTATAGATTCCACATATAAGTGATATCACATGATATTTGTTTTTCTCTTTCTGACTTACTTCACTTAGTATGTTAATCTCTAGGTCTATCCATGTTGCTGCAAATGGCATTATTTCATTCTTTTTTATGGCTGAGTAATACTCTGCTGTATATATATCACATCTTCTTTATCCATTCATCTGTCGATGGACATTTAGGTTGCTTCCATGTCTTAGCTATTGTGAATAGTGCTGTTATGAACACTGGGGTGCATTTTCAAATTAGAGTTTTCATCTCTTCCAGATAAATGCCCAGGTGTGGGATTGTAGGATCATATGGTAGCTCTATTTTTAGTTTTTTAAGGAACCTCCATACTGTCCTCCAAAGTGGTTGCACCAGTTTACAGTCCCATCAACAGTGTAGAAGGGTAACATGATTTTAAAAGTCAAAGCCATACAAAGTATTATATCCAGAGAAGTGTCACTCCCCTATCCCCTGTACCCCATTCCCATCCTCCCATCCTTTTCACCCTATTCCTGCTCATTCCCTGTAGGTAATAAATCCCACTAGTTTCTGATTTACACTTAGTGTATTTCTTTTTGCACAAATGAACAATACATTTTTTTCATTTCTACTTCTTTCTTACATAAAAGATAGCATACTATTGATACTCTATTGCACTTTGGTTTTCTTTGGCACTATTTGCTTTACAAAATATATCCTGAAAATGTATGTACTTATAAAAACATTTTAACGGTTAAATATAATATACATACAGAAAAGTTCAGAAAACATATATCCACTTTTTAAGAATAATTATAACTCAAACACCTGTATAAACACCACACAGGTTAAGAAACAGAACATTGCTAACACCCTAGAAGTCTTCTGGGTGACTTTTGCTAATCATAGCTCCCCCTCTCTCACCCTGAATTTTATGCTATTTACTCCCTTGCTTTTCTTTATGGTTAATCACCTTAGTTTAGTTTTGCTTTTATTCAAGTATAACACATATACCAAAGTGCACAAAAATTATGGACAACTTGATGAGTTTTCACAAACCAAACATACCAGATTCAAGAAACAGATCATGACCAGTACCCCAGAAGGCCCACCTGTGCCCCCTCCTAATCACTTTCTACCTCAGGGTAGCCACTATTTTGATTTCTAAGGGTGTGGTTTGGTTTTGCACTTTATATAAATGGAAAACTAATAGAGTATATGCTTCTTTTATTTAATTATGCTTGTGCAATTTCTCCATTCTGTTGACTGAACAGATAATTCATTTTTATGGCCAAATGGCATCCTATTGTATGAATATGTCACAATTTCAAAAATCTGTTTCACTGGCACTGTTGGAAACTTGAGTTGTATACACATAGCTTGTAAAAGAGGGAAAAAAATAACCTGAAGATCATAGCCCTGCAGGTGAGACAGACAGATGAGGCAGAGAGTTGCAGCATAAGCTCTCCATGAGAGTTATACATGTGAGGTTATGGATAGGTGGACTTTGAGATGTTGAGGAAAGTTTTGAAGAACGAGAAGATATAATGTCCTTAAGAGGATATAGGGAGAGAGAGGGGGGAGGGAGGGAGGGAGGGAGGGAGAGAGAGAGAGAGAGAGAGAGCGAGAGAGATTCTAGGCAGGGGAGATCTAGGAACTGGTACCACTTTGGGAAGGCTGGGTCAGAGGGCACTGCATTTAGAGGTGGAGGGGAGAAATGAGGTTGTAGGGTAGATTGGTTAGGCAAAGAACATGTCACAAAAATTCTAGGGTGCTAGATTAAGAACATGAGACTTTAACCCTTAGGGGACTGGGATGCTACTGAAAAACTTTTTCTCCTCCTCCTTAATTTCCTCCTTTATATTTTAAGCAGGGGCATTCTATGACCTATTTTTCAGTTTAGAAGGATTCAACCAGCAGTGGGCAGGGAAGATGGATTGGAGGGTTAAGAGCAGGAGGCAGGGAGACCTGTGAGGAAGCCATAGCAACATTCATATTGGTGGTTATGCCTGAAAGCCCTGGAGTCGGGCTTCCAAATTTTCTCCAGCCCAGTTCTCTCTTCTGATCTCCAGTCTCTCATATCCAGCTTTCTACTCAAATATCCCCACTTGAATGTCTAATAGGCATTCTCAAACTCAACACAACCAAAACTGAACTCCTGACCTTACCCCTAAAACCAGCTCCTCCTGCAGTCTTTCTTGTATCATGTTCCATCCTTCTGGTTGCTCAGGCCTCATTCTTAGAGTTTTCTTCACTCCTCCCTCTCTTTCACACCCCACATCCTGAAGTCTACTAATCTATTTGTTTGTACTTTGTAGTGGAATAACTGAGGACATGGAAAGGAGACGTGACCCATGAGCCCCCCCCCCAACCCCAGCAAACTGGGGTCTGGCGAATAAGCCAGAACTGCAAGCAGTCCTGATTGCTTTGAGCCCCCCCCCCGGCAAACCGGGGGACTGCTAATAAGCATTGAGTGCTTTGGGCACTGATCCATGAGATGTCCTCAGTATAATCAGAATGGTGGGAATGCAAGGAAATGTCCTTGCGCTACTTCAGTATAATCAAAACAATGGTGGGAACTTTGTGCTGCTTTTGCACTCAAGGACGAAGCACGGCATGTTTTCAAGAAAGCCCATTACTGCCTGTATAATTAATAAAAACATAGGTTGCTGCTTTGGCACTTCTGCAGTGTTAAGAAAACAAGTCTTAAAATGTTAACATAGACAATGCTTTAATAAAAGCTACCACAGCAGGACAGACGGCGCTGTTTTGCCTGAGAGAGCAGCAGCCCTCTACTGCTGTGCTTCTGCACAATTCATCTCGTGTGATGAGCTTACTTTCGGCCCTGTCATAAGATAAGCTACAACAGTACTTCCTAGATTTCATATAAATAGAATCACACAATATGTTTTCTTTTTTTGTCCAGCTTCTTTTACTCAGCATAATTAGTTTGAGATTCGCCCTTGCGGTTGTGTGTGTCAAGAGATCATTCCTTTTAGTGCTGAGTAGTATTCCATTGTATTTATATACCAGAATTTCTTTTTTTGTTTTTAACATCTTTATTGGGGCATAATTGCTTTACAATGGTGTGTTAGTTTCTGCTTTATAACAAAGTGAATCAGTTATACATATACATATGTTCCCATATATCTTCCCTCTTGCCTCTCCCTCCCTCCCACACTCCCTATCCCACCCCTCCAGGCGGTCACAAAGCACCGAGCTGATATCCCTGTGCTCTGCGGTTGCTTCCCACTAGCTATCTACCTTACGTTCGGTAGTGTATATATGTCCATGCCTCTCTCTCGCTTTGGCACAACTCACCCTTCCCGCTCCCCATATCCTCAAGTCAGTTCTCCAGTAGGTCTGTGTCTTTATTCCTGTCTTACCCCTAGGTTCTTCATGACATTTTTTTCCTTAAAGTCCATATGTATGTGTTAGCATACGGTATTTGTCTTTCTCTTTCTGACTTACTTCACTCTGTATGACAGACTCTAGGTCTATCCACCTCATTACAAATAGCTCAATTTCGTTTCTTTTTATGGCTGAGTAATATTTCATTGTATATATGGGCCACATCTTCCTTATCCATTCATCCAATGTTGGGCACTTAGGTTGTTTCCATCTCCGGGCTATTGTAAATAAAGCTGCAATGAACATTTTGGTAATGACTCTTTTTGAATTATGGTTTTCTCAGGGTATATGCCCAGTAGTGGGATTGCTGGGTCATATGGTAGTTCTATTTGTAGTTTTTTAAGGAACCTCCATACTGTTCTCCATAGTGGCTGAACCAATTCACATTCCCACCAGCAGTGCAAGAGTGTTCCCTTTTCTCCACACCCTCTCCAGCATTTATTGTTTCTAGATTTTTTGATGATGGCCATTCTGATTGGTGTGAGATGATACCTCATTGTAGTTTCGATTTGCATTTCTCTAATGATTAATGATGTTGAGCTTTCTTTCATGTGTTTGTTGGCAGTCTCTCTATCTTCTTTGGAGAAATGTCTATTTAGGTCTTCTGCCTATTTTTGGATTGGGTTGTTTGTTTTTTTGTTATTGAGCTGCATGAGCTGCCTGTAAATTTTAGAGATTAATCCTTTGTCAGTTGATTCATTTGCAAATATTTTCTCCCATTCTGAGGGCTGTCTTTTGGTCTTGTTTATGGTTTCCTTTGCTGTGCAAAAGCTTTGAAGTTTCATTAGGTCCCATTTGTTTATTTTTGTTTTTATCTCCATTACTCTAGGAGATGGGTCAAGAAGGATCTTGCTGTGATTTATGTCATAGAGTGTTCTGCCTATGTTTTCCTCTAAGAGTTTGATAGTTTCTGGCCTTACATTTAGGTCTTTAATCCATTTTGAGCTTATTTTTGTGTATGGTGTTAGGGAGTGATCTAATCTCATACTTTTACATGTACCTGTCCAGTTTTCCCAGCACCACTTATTGAAGAGGCTGTCCTTTCTCCACTGTATATTCCTGCCACCTTTATCAAAGATAAGGTGACCATATGTGCATGGGTTTATCTCTGGGCTTTCTATCCTATTCCATTGATCTATCTTTCTGTTTTTGTGCCAGTACCATACTGTCTTGATTACTGTAGCTTTGTAGTATAGTCTGAAGTCAGGCAGCCTGATTCCTCCAGCTCCATTTTTTGTTCTCAAGATTGCTTTGGCTATTCGGGGTCTTTTGTGTTTCCATACAAATTGTGAAATTTTTTGTTCTAGTTCTGTGAAAAATGCCAGTGGTAGTTTGATAGGGATTGCATTGAATCTATAGATTGCTTTGGGAAGTAGAGTCATTTTCACAATGTTGATTCTTCCAATCCAAGAACATGGTATATCTCTCCATCTGTTTGTATCATCTTTAATTTCTTTCATCAGTGTCTTATAATTTTCTGCATACAGGTCTTTTGTCTCCTTAGGTAGGTTTATTCCTAGATATTTTATTCTTTTTGTTGCAATGGTAAATGGGAGTGTTTTCTTGATTTCACTTTCAGATTTTTCATCATTAGTATATAGGAATGCCAGAGATTTCTGTGCATTAATTTTGTATCCTGCTACTTTACCAAATTCATTGATTAGCTCTAGTAGTTTTCTGGTAGCATCTTTAGGATTCTCTATGTATAGTATCATGTCATCTGCAAACAGTGACAGCTTTACTTCTTCTTTTCCGATTTGGATTCCTTTTATTTCCTTTTCTTCTCTGATTGCTGTGGCTAAAACTTCCAAAACTATGTTGAATAAGAGTGGTGAGAGTGGGCAACCTTGTCTTGTTCCTGACCTTAGTGGAAATGCTTTCAGTTTTTCGCCATTGAGGATGATGTTGGCTGTGGGCTTGTCATATACGGCCTTTATTATATTGAGGAAAGTTCCCTCTACACCTACTTTCTGCAGGGTTTTTATCATAAATGGGTGTTGAATTTTGTCAAAAGCTTTCTCTGCATCTATTGAGATGATCATATGGTTTTTCTCCTTCAATTTGTTAATATGGTTAATCACATTGATAGATTTGCGTATATTGAAGAATCCTTGCATTCCTGGAATAAACCCCACTTGATCATGGTGTATGATCCTTTTAATGTGCTGTTGGATTCTGTTTGCTAGTATTTTGTTGAGGATTTTTGCATCTATGTTCATCAGTGATATTGGCCTGTAGTTTTCTTTCTTTGTGACATCCTTGTCTGGTTTTGGTATCAAGGTGATGGTGGCCTCGTAGAATGAGTTTGGGAGTGTTCCTCCCTCTGCTATATTTTGGAAGAGTTTGAGAAGAATAGGTGTTAGCTCTTCTCTAAATGTTTGATAGAATTCGCCTGTGAAGCCATCTGGTCCTGGGCTTTTGTTTGTTGGAAGATTTTTAATCACAGTTTCAATTTCAGTGTTTGTGATTGGTCTGTTCATATTTTCTATTTCTTCCTGATTCAGTCTTGGCAGTTTGTGCATTTCTAAGAATTTGTCCATTTCTTCCAGATTGTCCATTTTATTGGCATAGAGTTGCTTGTAGTAATCCCTCATGATTTTTTGTATTTCTGCAGTGTCAGTTGTTACTTCTCCTTTTAGTAGAGTCATTTTCACAATGTTGATTCTTCCAATCCAAGAACATGGTATATCTCTCTATCTATTTGTCTCATCTTTACTTTCTTATATCAGTGTCTTATAAATTTCTGCATACAGGTGTTTTGTCTCCTTAGGTAGGTTTATTCCTAGATATTTTATTCTTTTTGTTGCAATGGTAAATGGGAGTGTTTTCTTGATTTCACTTTCAGATTTTTCATCATTAGTGTATAGGAATGCCAGAGATTTCTGTGCATTAATTTTGTATCCTGCTACTTTACCAAATTCATTGATTAGCTCTAGTAGTTTTCTGGTAGCATCTTTAGGATTCTCTATGTATAGTATCATGTCATCTGCAAACAGTGACAGCTTTACTTCTTCTTTTCCGATTTGGATTCCTTTTATTTCCTTTTCTTCTCTGATTGCTGTGGCTAAAACTTCCAAAACTATGTTGAATAAGAGTGGTGAGAGTGGGCAACCTTGTCTTGTTCCTGATCTTAGTGGAAATGCTTTCAGTTTTTCACCATTGAGGACGATGTTGGCTGTGGGTTTGTCATATATGGCCTTTATTATGTTGAGGAAAGTTCCCTCTATGCCTACTTTCTGCAGGGTTTTTATCATAAATGGGTGTTGAATTTTGTCGAAAGCTTTCTCTGCATCTATTGAGATGATCATATGGTTTTTCTCCTTCAATTTGTTAATATGGTTTATCACATTGATTGATTTGCGTATATTGAAGAATCCTTGCATTCCTGGAATAAACCCCACTTGATCATGGTGTATGATCCGTTTAATGTGCTGTTGGATTCTGTTTGCTAGTATTTTGTTGAGGATTTTTGCATCTATGTTCATCAGTGATATTGGCCTGTAGTTTTCTTTCTTTGTGACATCCTTGTCTGGTTTTGGTATCAAGGTGATGGTGGCCTCGTAGAATGAATTTGGGACTGTTCCTCCCTCTGCTATATTTTGGAAGAGTTTGAGAAGCATAGGTGTTAGCTCTTCTCTAAATGTTTGATAGAATGCTCCTGTGAAGCCATCTGGTCCTGGCCTTTTGTTTGTTGGAAGATTTTTAATCACAGTTTCAATTTCAGTGCTTGGGATTGGTCTGTTCATAGTTTCTATTTCTTCCTGATTCAGTCTTGGCAGGTTGTTCATTTCTAAGAATTTGTCCATTTCTTCCATGTTGTCCATTTTATTGGCATAGAGTTGCTTGTAGTAATCTCTCATGATCTTTTGTATTTCTGCAGTGTCAATTGTTACTTCTCCTTTTTCATTTCTAATTCTATTGATTTGAGTCTTCTCCCTTTTTTTCTTAATGAGTCTGGCTAATGGTTTATCAATTTTGTTTATCTTCTGAAAGAACCAGCTTTTAGTTTTATTGATCTTTACTGATGTTTCCTTCATTTCTTTTTCATTTATTTCTGATCTGATTTTTATGATTTCTTTCCTTCTGCTAACTTTGGTTTTTTTTTGTTCTTCTTTCTCTAATTGCTTTAGGTGCAAGGTTAGGTTGTTTATTCGAGATGTTTCCTGTTTCTTAGGGTGGGCTTTTATTGCTATAAACTTCCCTCTTAGAACTGCTTTTGCTGCATCCCATAGGTTTTGGGTCGTCGTGTCTCCACTGTCATTTGTTTCTAGATATTTTTTTATTTCCTCTTTGATATATTCAGTGATCACTTTGTTATTAGTAGTGTATTGTTTAGCCTCTATGTGTTTGTATTTTTAACAGATCTTTTCCTGTAATTGATATCTAGTCTCATGGCGTTGTGGTCTGAAAAGATACTTGATATGATTTCAATTTTCTTAAATCTACCAAGGCTTGATTTGTGACCCAAGATATGATCTATCCTGTAGAATGTTCCATGAGCACTTGAGAAAAATGTGTATTCTGTTGTTTTTGGATGGAGTGTCCTATAAATACCAATTAAGTCCATCTTGTTTAGTGTATCTTTTAAAGCTTGTGTTTCCTTATTTATTTTCATTTTGGATGATCTGTCCACTGGTGAAAGTGGGGTGTTACAGTCCCCTACTATGAATATGTTACTGTTGATTTCCCCTTTTATGGCTGCTAGTTTTTGCCTTATGTATTGAGGTGATCCTATGTTGGGTACACAAATATTTACAATTGTTATATCTTATTCTTGGATCGATCCCTTGATCATTATGTAGTGTCCTTCTTTGTCTCTTGTAATAGTCTTTATTTTAAAGTCTATTTTGTCTGATATGAGAATTGCAACTCCAGTTTTCTTTTGGTTTCCATTTGCATGGAATATCTTTTTCCATCCCCTTACTTTCAGTCTGTATGTGTCTCTAGGTCTGAAGTGGGTCTCTTCTAGACAGCATATATATGGGTCTTGTTTTTGCATCCATTCAGCCAATCTGTGTCTTTTGGTGGGAGCATATAGCCCATTTACATTTAAGGTAATTATCGATATGTGTGGTCCTATTCCCATTTTCTAAATTGTTTTGGGTTCGTTATTGTAGGTCTTTTCCTTCTCTTGTGTTTCTTGCCTAGAGAAGTTCCTTTAGCATTTGTTGTAAAGCTGGTTTTGTGGTGCTGAACTCTCTGAGCTTTTCCTTGTCTGTAAACGTTTTAAATTCTCCATCAAATCTGAATGAGATCCTTGCTGGGTAGAGTAATCTTGGTTGCAGGTTTTTCTCCTTCATCACTTTCAGTATGTCCTGCCACTCCCTTCTGGCTTGCAGAGTTTCTGCTGAGAGATCAGCTGTTAACCTTACGGGGATTCCCTTGTGTGTTATTTGTTGTTTTTTCCTTCCTGCTTTTTTTTTTTTTTTTTTTTGCGATATGTGGGCCTCTCACTGTCGTGGCCCCTCCCGTTGCTGGACGCGCAAGCTCAGCGGCCACGGCTCACGGGCCCAGCCGCTACGCGGCTCACGGGCCCAGCCGCTACGCGGCATGTGGGATCCCCCCAGACCGGGACACGAACCCGCATCCCCCGCACCGGCAGGCGGACTCTCAACCACTGCGCCACCAGGGAGGCCCCTCTTGCTGCTTTTAATATCCTTTCTTTGTATTTAATTTTTGACAGTTTGATTAATATGTATCTTGGCGTATTTCTACTTGGATTTATCCTGTATGGGACTCTGTGCTTCCTGGACTTGATTAACTATTTCTTTTCCCATCTTAGGGAAGTTTTCAACTGTAATCTCTTCAAACATTTTCTCAGTCCCTTTCTTTTTCTCTTCTTCTTCTGGAACCCCTAGAATTCGAATGTTGGTGCATTTAATGTTGTCCCAGAGGTCTCTGAGGCTGTCCTCAGTTCTTTTCATTGTTTTTTGTTTATTCTGCTCTGCAGTAGTTATTTCATGTTATCTTCCAGGTCACTTATTCATTCTTCTGCCTCAGTTATTCTGCTATTGATCCCATCTAGAGTATTTTTCATTTCATTTATTGTGTTGTTCACCATTGTTTGTTTCATCTTTAGTTCTTCTATGTCCTTGTTAAATGTTTCTTGCATTTTGTCTATTCTATTTCCAAGATTTTGGATCATCTTTACTATCATTATTCTGAATTCTTTTCCAGGTAGACTGCCTATTTCCTCTTCATTTGTTAGGTCTGGTGGGTTTTTATCTTGCTCCTTCATCTGCAGTGTGTTATTCTGTCTTCTCATTTTGCTTATCTTACTGTGTTTGGGGTCTCCTTTTTGCAGGCTGCAGGTTCGCAGTTCCCGTTGTTTTTGATGTCTGTCCCCAGTGGCTAAGGTTTGTTCAGTGGGTTGTGTAGGCTTCCTGGTGGAGGGGACTAGTGCCTGTGTTCTGGTGGACGAGGCTGGATCTTGTCTCTCTGGTGGGCAGGTCCATGTCTGGTAGTGTGTTTTGGGGTGTCTGTGGACTTATTATGATTTTAAGCAGCCTCTCTACTAATGGGTGGGGTTGTGTTCCTTTTTTGCTAGTTGTTTGGCATAGGGTGTCCAGCACTGTAGCTTGCTGGTTGTTGAGTGAACTTGGCTGCTGGTGTTGAGATGGAGATATCTGGGAGATTTTCGCCATTTTATATTATGTGGAGCTGGGAGGTCTCTTGTGGACCAGTATCCTGAAGTTGGCTCTCTGACCTCAGAGGCACAGCACTGACTCCTGGCTGCAGCACCAAGAGCCTTTCATCCACACGGCTCAGAATAAAAGGGAGAAAAAGTAGAGAGAATGAATTAGTAGAAGTAGGAAGAAAGAAAGAAAGAAAGAAAGAAAGAAAGAAAGAAAGAAAGACAGGAAGGAAGAAAGAAAGAAAGAAGAAAAGAAGGAAGGAAAGAAAGGAGGGAGGGAGGGAAGGTGGGAGGAAGGAAGGAAAGAAGGAAGGTAGAAAGGAAGAAAGAAAGAAAGAAAGAAAGAAGATAAAGTAAAGTAAAATAAAGTAAAATATAATAAAGTTATTAGATTAAAAAATAATTATTAAGAAAAAAATTTTTTAAAACAACTGACAGATAGAACCTTAGGACAAATGGTGGAAGCAAAGCTATACAGACAAAATCTCACACAGAAGCATACACATACACACTCAGAAAAAGAGGAAAAGGGGAAAAAAATCATAAATCTTGCTCTAAAAGTCAACCTCCTCAATTTGGGATGATTCATTGTCTAAAGGAGGGAAGGAAGGAAAGAAAGAAAGAAAGAAAGAAAGAAAGAAAGAAAGAAAGAAAGGAAGGAAGAAAGAAAGAAAGAAAGAAAAGAAAGAAAGAAAGAAAAAAGAAAGAAAGAGATAAAGTAAAATAAAATAAAGTTATTAAAATTAAAATTAATTATTAAGAAAAAAATTTTTAAAAAAACAACAGACGGATAGAACCCTAGGACAAATGGTGGAAGCAAAGCTATACAGACAAAATCTCACACAGAAGCATACACATATACACTCACAGAAAGAGGAAAAGGGGAAAAAATCATAAATCTTGCTCTCAAAGTCCACCTCCTCAATTTGGGATGATTCGTTGTCTATTCATGTATTCCACAGATGCAGGGTACATCAAGTTGATTGTGGAGCTTTAATCCGCTGCTTCTGAGGCTGCTGGTAGAGATTTCCCTTTCTCTTCTTTGTTCTCACAGCTCCCAGGGGATCAGCTTTGGATTTGGCCCCGCCTCTGCGTGTAGGTCGCCGGAGGGCGTCTGTTTTTTGCTCAGACAGGATGGGGTTAACGGAGCCGCTGATTCGGGGGCTTACCAGAATTTCTTGATCCATTCACCCATTGATGGATATTTGGTTTGTTTCCAGTTTTTTGTCTATTATAAATAAAGCTGCTATGAACATTTATGCACACATTTTTTTATGGACATATGCTTTCATTTCTCTTGAGTAAATACATAGGAGTGGGAAGTCTAGATCGTATAGTAGGTGTATGTTTAACTTTGTAAGAAGCTGCTAAACTGTTTTCCAAAGTAGCTGTACCATTTCATTCCCACCAGCAGTGTGTGAGAGTTCCAGTTCCTTCACATCCTTGCCAAAACTTGATATGTTCAGTCTTTTAAATTTTAGCCATTTTAATAAGTGTGCAGTAGTACCTAATCATGGTTTTAACTTGCATTTCCCAAATGACCAATGTTATTTAACCTGTTTTCATGTGCTTATTTGTCATCTGTATATTTTCTTCAGTGAAGTGTCTGCTCAGATCTTTTGTCCATTTAAAAAATTGGGTTGTTTGATTTCTTATTATTGAGTTTACAGAGTTCTTTACATATTCTGGATACAAGTCCTTTATTAGATACATATTTTGCAAAAATTTTCCTTCCAGTTTGTGGCTTGCCTTTTTATTTTCACAGTAGTCTCTTTTTGAAGAAAATATTTCTAGTTTTGATAAAGTCCATGTTATCAATGTTTTTTTTTACATTACATAATTTTATTTTTTTTTAATCTATTTATTTATTTATTTATTTTGGGCTGTGTTGGGTCTTCGTTTCTGTGCGAGGGCTTTCTCTAGTTGCGGCAAGCGGGGCCACTCTTCATCGCGGTGCGCGGGCCTCTCACTGTCGCGGCCTCTCCTGTTGTGCAGCACAGGCTCCAGATGCGCAGGCTCAGTAGCTGTGGCTCACGGGCCCAGTCGCTCCGCGGCATGTGGGATCCTCCCGGACCAGGGCTCGAACCCGCGTCCCCTGCATCGGCAGGCGGACTCTCAGCCACTGCGCCACCAGGGAAGCCCCTCATTACATAATTTTAATTTTATCTTTCCAATAAATTTGTAAGGTGGTTGGTTATGGTCTTATGTAAGTCACTTCTGTGAACTTCAGAATCCTCACCTTTAAAATGGAGATAATATTTCACAGGGTTGTTGTGAGGCTAGAACAAAGTAATATGTAAAGTACTTTGTACAGAGTACTCAATAAATGGTAGCCAGTTTTTACTATTATTATTATAGTTATTACAAATAGAGGAAACAATCGCTTAGGGAAAGTAACCAGCCCAAGGGCATTCAGTGAATAGAATTTATTGAGTACCTGAATAGGGCTGTGAGTATAAAAATGCGTAAGATCCCATCTCTGCCTTCTATCTAGGAACTCACACTCACTCTTAGTAAGAAAGCAAACAAAATCTAGAACCAAATGCTCTTTTCACTCCATTCTGATGCAAACCTAGAAAGGCAGAGGTAAAATTAGACCTATGTCAACTATTTCTTAGATGAAAAACCTTCATATGCACTAAATTTCTTTCACTGTGCTTAAGGGTACTCTAACTCAGTGTGCCCTCCTCAACCTGCCTCCCCTCCATAATCAGGAAATCCTTATATACAAACTACTATACTATATATAAGATAGACAACTAATAAGGATACTGTAGAGCACAGGGAACTCTACTCAGTACTCTGTAATGACCTATAGGGGGAAAGACTCTAAAAAAAAAAGTGGATATATGTATATGTATAAGTGATTCACTTTTCTGTACACCTGAAACTAGCACAACATTGTAAATCAACTATATTCCAATTTAAAAAAGAAAAACAAACAAAAAAAGAAATAAGACCATTTCAACTCCCCTCATTTTAGAGATAAGAAAGAAAAAAAAGTTCCCTTTCCTTAATTTTTTCCTAAGTACTCTTTAAAAGAATATTTGCAAATGGTTCTGAAGAACCTAGGGGCAGGACAGGAATAAAGACGCAGATGTAGAGAATGGACTTGAGGTCATGGGGAGGGGGAAAGGTAAGCTGGGACCAAGTGAGAGAGTGGAACGGACAAATATACACTACCAAATGTAAAATAGATAGCTAGTGGGAAGCAGCTGCACAGCAGGGAGATCAGCTGGGTGCCTTGTGACCACCTAGAGGGGTGGAATAGGGAGGATGGGAGGGAGACGCAAGAGGGAGGAGATATGGGGATATATGTATATGCATAGCTGATTCACTTTGTTATAAAGCAGAAACTAACACACCATTGTCAAGCAATTATACTCCAATAAAGATGTTAAAAAATATTTGCACAGTCTTTTAAATATAGCACAATGGTATTTTGTGTTAAAGCAATTGTTTAAAGATATTCTTAATGTTTTGTATAGCTATGTTTTTGCTAATTATATGTAGAAAACTAAAAATTACTGATAAGCCATGAAATTAACATAATTTTAGATGTAACTTTAAAGAGACAAATGATCACTCCTTTTTAAAACATCAAAAAGAGGGCTTCCCTGGTGGTGCAGTGGTTGAGAGTCCGCCTGCCGATGCAGGGGACACGGGTTCGTGCCCCGGTCCGGGAAGATCCCACATGCCGCGGAGCGGCTGGGCCCGTGAGCCTTGGCCACTGAGCCTGCGCGTCCGGAGCCTGTGCTCCGCAACGGGAGAGGCCACAACAGTGAGAGGCCTGCGTACCGCAAAAAATAAAAATAAAAAAATAATGTAGCAAGACAAAATAAAGTCATAAAACAATGAAAAAAAAAACATAATCAAGGAATCCTTAACAGTGGTATTCTTCTCCTTTGAATGGAGAATTCATACCATTGCTTTGGTGTATTGCTGTACAGTTAACTAAAAACATCTTCACCTATGCTAACTATACTAATCTAACTAGCTAACTTAATCTTCCCCAAATCCTGTGAGGTATGAATTACTAAAATCATTTTAGAGAGGAGGAAATTGAGACACAGCTATAAGTGTCATAATCTAGATTAGAACAATATCAAAAAGCCTCATCCTAGTTTAATTACTCATTTAAAGCTTGCTCACTAAGCTACGCTGAACCTATATTAAAATATTTTTGCACTCTCACCTAGATTGCCTTCTATTTTCTCTGAGTCTGTGATACTCCAATTCTCCTAGGAGTCTAGTACTGAACCTTGTATTTGAAGGATTCCCTCAGGCAATATGTTTATTCAATAACCCATGCAACATAATATAATATCACCTTTTCAAGTATGGCTATGACATTTACATAGACTAGATCCATAAAGGGAGATGGAGAATGATACTTTGCATTTGTTTAGCAGTCTTTCAAAGTGCTTTCATATATATTATTCATAGAAGGAGAATGGAATTTGAATTTAAGAGTAGAAAGGATGTTAGAGATTCTCAAATCCAGTGTTTCCTAACCTTCCTCAGGTCACTTGCCCATTTGAGAATCTGACAAAAACTACAGACCTCATACCCAGAAAGATATACGTGCAAATTTGCATAGTTTGAGGGGATTCTTGGAACACTACCAGGTTAAGAACTGTCTGATTTGCAGCTCACATTTTACAAACGAGGAAGCTGCTATTTATCATGACAGCGTCCCTATGAGGAGGCAAAGTAAAGATTATTACCCACATTTTCCAGATCTGGAAACTAAGGTCCAGAGAAGTTTCAAGACTTGCCCAAAGTCTTAAAGCTAGGTTGCAGCAGTAGCAGAACACAGGACTCTGGACAGTCTAGTTTTGTTTTTGTTTTTTAATAAATTTATTTATTTTATTTTTGACTGTGTTGGGTCTTTGTTGCGGTGCATGGGCTTCTCACTGCGGTGTCTTCTCTTGCTGTGAGCACGGGCTCTAGGCACGTGGGCTTCAATAGCTGTGGCACGTGGGCTCAGTAGTTGTGGCTCACGGGCTCTAGAGCACAGGCTCAGTAGTTGTGGTGCACGGGCTTAGTTGCTCCGTGGCATGTGGGATCTTCCCGGACCAGGGCTCAAACCCGTGTCCCCTGCATTGGCAGGCGGATTCTTAATCACTGTGCCACCAGGGAAGCCCTTGTTCTTGTTTTTAATTTAATTATATTTAACATACAATATTATATCAGTTCCATGTGCTCTAGTTCTTATTCTTCTAGATCACATTGACTGCATACTGCACTACAATGAAATTTCTTCACCGTAAGAAAGCCTTCTACAACCAATAGTTTATTTTACCCTCCACATCACAAACAATTCTCAATCTCTGGTGAAAAAGATCCAAGTACAAAAACTGTTCTATTCACAATAATAACTAATTTCTTAGAGATTTCCAAAAGTTTTTTTTTTTTTTTTGCGATAGGCGGGCCTCTCTCTGTTGTGGCCTCTCCCATTGCACAGGCTCCGGACGCGCAGGCTCAGCGGCCATGGCTCACGGGCCTAGCCGCTCCGCGGCATGCGGGATCTTCCCGGACCGGGGCACGAACCCGTGTCCCCTGCATCGGCAGGCGGACTCTCAACCACTGCGCCACCGGGGAAGGGGAAGGGGAAGGGGAAGGGGAAGCCCCCAAAAGGTTTTAGTCATCACTGACACATTAAATATTGGAATCTGGTAATTAGAATTGTAAACAACTCTGTAACTTCTACATTGGTCAACTAAATACCAATCTGGTCAACTTCTCCTTTTAGCATACTTGTTCTCCTTCTTACTTCAGGGAGTTTAGAAACAATAGCAAAACTCTCCAAGTGGATTTTATTGCACTTAAAACTACAGTGACCACAAACTGGACGTGATAAGGTGTAAAGGCTGGGCGCTGAGCTCCCGTTCGCCCCGCCGCCAGAGGGAGCTGAGAGCGAGCGAAGGAAGCAGAACCCTCGAGGAGGCCTGGGAGTCGCCGGAGATACAAGTGTGCGGGATGTGTCTATCAATGCTTTTATATCCATGCTTTTTGAGTCCTAATTAGGAAATATTTGCCCACCCAAAGGTGACTAAGATTTCCTTCTAAGTTTTCTTTAATACATTTTTGTAGTTTTCAGTTTTACATTTAGGTCTATGACCCACCTTGCATTAATTTTTGTACATTTTGTGAGGTAATGGTCAAAGTTCAATTTTTTTTGCATATGACTATTCAATTATTGAAAATATTATTTTTTCCCTCATTGAATTGCATTCACACCTTTGTTTAAAATCAATTAGCCATATATGTATGGTCCTATTTCTTGACTTTCTTCTTTTTCACTGCTCTTTACTCTGATACCACATCGTCTTGATTACCATAGCTTGAAATCAGGTAGTATAAGTCCTCTAACTTTGTTCTTTTTTTTTTAACCAGGAACTTGATTTCCTTTTTAATTTATTTTTTCCTCCTGTTTCAGTTTCAAATAATTCAAAGAATTATAGGACTAGAGGCTTTAAATAAGCTACAATTAGCAATAGAATAGCCAACTATTTTGGCTATTCTAGGTCCTCTGCATTTCCATATAAATTTTAGAATTGGCTTGTCAATTTATGCATCTTAGCAATATTGAATCTTCCAGTGTGTGAGAATAGGGTATCTTTCCATTTATTTAGATCTTTTATTGCTCTTAGTAATGTCTTGTAATTTTCAGTGTACAGGTCTTGCACATCTTTTGTCAAATTTATCCCTAAGCATATATCGTGAGGCTATTATAAATGATATTTTAATTTCAAATTCCAATTGTTAATTGCTAGCATATAGAAATGCAGTTGATTTTGAATATTGACCTTTTATCCTGCAACATTGCTAGACTATTTCATAGTTTTTTGGTATATTTCTTAGGATTTTCTATAGACAATGATGTTATATGTGAAAGGATAGATTTACTTACAATCTGGGTTTCTTTTATTTCTTTTTCTTACCACACTGCAAGGGCTAGAACCTCCAGTAGAATGTTGAATAGAAGTGGGGCTGGATATTCTTGCCTTCTTGTTGATCTTAAAGAGAAAGCATTCAGTCTTTCCTCCATAGAGTATGATGTTAGCTGCAGGTTTTTCGAAGATGCTCAACATCATTAATCATCAGGGAAATGCAAATGAAAACCACAAGGAAATATCACCTCACACCTGTTAGGATGTCTATTATAAAAACAATACAAGAGGTAATGCATGCTGGTGAGGATGTGGAAAAAGGGGAACATTTGTACACTTGATGGGAATGTGAACTGGTGCAGCCACTATGGAGCTTCCTCAATAAATTAAAAATAGAACTGCCATATGATTCAGTAATCCTACTTTTGAGTATGCATCCAGAGGAAATGAAATCACTATCTCAAAGAGTTAATCTGTACGCCCATGTTCATCGCAGCTTTATTTACAACAGCCAAGGTATGGAAACAACCTAAGTGTCTGTCAACAGATGCATGGATAAAGAAAACGTGGTGTGTGTGTGTGTGCACACACACACACACAATGGAATATTAGGAAATTCTGCCATTTGTGACAACATGGATGAACTTGGAAGGCATTATGCATGGTATCACTTATATGTGGAATCTAAAAAAAAAGGTGAACTCAGAAATAGAGAGTAGTATGGTGATTGCCAGGGGATGGAGGGAGGGGAAAATAGGGAGAGGCTGGTAAAATGGTACAAAGTTTCAGTTATATGATGAATAAGGTCTGAGAATCTAATGTATAACATGGTGACTATAGTTGATAATACTACATTGTATAATTTAAATTTGCTAAGAGAGTGGAACTTACATGTTCTCATCAAAAACAAACAAACAAACAAACAAAAGCAAGTTTATATGTGAGGTGATGGATGTAATGGTGGGAATACTTTCATAATGTACACATATAAATTATCATGTTGTACACTTTAAATATATCACAATTTCATTTGTTAATTATACCTCAATAAAGCTGAAAAATTTTCTACTCCCCTTTTTGATTTCTTTTTTTTAATTAATTAATTTTTTGGCTGCATTGGGTCTTCATTACTGCATGCAGGCTTTCTCTAATTGCGGCGAACGGGGGCTGCTCTTCGTTGCGGTATGTGGGCTTCTCATTGCGGTGGCTTCTCTTGTTGCAGAGCATGGGCTCTAGGCACGCAGGCTTCAGTAGTTGTAGCACGTGGGCTCAGTAGTTGTGGGGCACGGGCTTAGTTGCTCCATGGCATGTGGGTTCTTCCCAGACCAGGGACCAAACCCGTGTCCCCTGCACTGGCAGGCAGATTCTTAACCACTGCGCCACCAGGGAAGTCCCTTGATTTCTTCTTTGACGCAATACTTATAAGTGTTATTTAGTTTCAAAATATTTGCATATTTTTCAAATACCTTTAAAAATTTATCTCTAATTTTATTCCATTTTGTTGAGAGAAAATACTTTGTCTGATTTGATTCTTTTAAGTTTATGGAGATTTGATTTATGGTCCACAGAATATGGTTGTATTAGTTTTCTGAGGCTGCCATAACAAATTACCACAAACTTGATGTCTTAAAACAACAGAAATGTATTCTCTCACATTCTGGAGGGAAGAAGTCTGAAATCAAGGTGTAGGCAGGGTTGGTTCCTCCAAAGTCTCCTTTTGGAGACGTTGAGGGAGAATCTGTTCCATGCCTTTCCTCACCAGCTTCTGCTAGCTGCTGGCAATCCTTGGCATTCCCTGGCATGTAGATGCATCATTCTAATCTCTGCCTCTCTCTTCACATTGCCTTCTTCTCTGTGTCTCAAATCTCCCTCCGCCTTTCTTTTATAAGGATGCCTGTCATTGGATTTAGAGTTTACACTAAACTCATCATGATCTCATCTTGAGATCTTCAACTTAACTACATCTTCAAAAACCCTTTACCAGAGGGCAGACAGCAGAAGCAAGAAGAACTACAATCCTGCAGCCTGCAAAACAAAAACCACATTCACAGAAAGATAGACAAGATGAAAAGGCAGAGGGCTATGTACCAGATGAAGGAACAAGATAAAACCCCAGAAAAACAACGAAATGGAGATAGGCAACCTTCCAGAAAAAGAATTCAGAATAATGATAGTGAAGATGATCCAGGACCTCGGAAAAAGAAAGGAGGCAAAGATCGAGAAGATGCAAGAAATGTTTAACAAAGATCTAGAAGAATTAAAGAACAAACAGAGATGAACAATACTATAACTGAAATGAAAACTACACTAGAAGGAATCAATAGCAGAATAACTGAGGCAGAAGAACGGGTAAGTGACCTGGAAGACAGAATGGTGGAATTCACTGCTGTGGAACAGAATAAAGAAAAAAAAAATGAAAAGAAATGAAGAAAGCAGAAGAGACCTCTGGGACAACATTAAACGCAACAACATTTGCATTATAGGGGTCCCAGAAGGAGAAGAGAGAGAGAAAGGACCAGATAAAATATTTGAAGAGATTATAGTCGAAAACTTCCCTAACATGGGAAAGGAAATAGCCACCAAAGTCCAGGAAGCGCAGTGAGTCCCATACAGGATAAACCCAAGGAGAAACACACTGAGACACATAGTAATCAAATTGGCAAAAATTAAAGACAAAGAAAAATTATTGAAAGCAGCAAGGGAAAAACGACAAATAACATACAAGGGAACTCCCATAAGGTTAACAGCTGATTTCTCAGCAGAAACTCTACAGGCCAGAAGGGAGTGGCATGATATACTTAAAGTGATGAAAGGGAAGAACCTACAACCAAGATTACTCTACTAGGCAAGGATCTCATTCAGATTCGATGGAGAAATCAAAAGCTTTACAGACAAACAAAAGCTAAGAGAATTCAGCACCACCAAACCAGCTCTACAACAAATGCTAAAGGAACTCCCCTTTAGGGAGTCATAGGAAATGACTGGTCATAAAATCGTCATAGGAACATACATATCGATAATTACCCTAAATGTGAATGGATTAAATGCTCCAACCAAAAGACACAGGCCTGCTGAATGGATACAAAAACAAGACCCATATATATGCTATCTACAAGAGACCCACTTCAGACCTAGGGACACATTCAGACTGAAAGTGAGGGGATGGAAAAAGATATTCCATGCAAATGGAAATCAAAAGAAACCTGGAGTAGCAATTCTCATATCAGACAAAATAGACTTTAAAATAAAGAATGTTACAAGAGACAAGGAAGGACACTACATAATGATCAGGGTATCAATGCAAGAAGAAGATATAGCAATTATAAATATATATGCACCCAACCTAGGAGCACCTCAATACATAAGGCAACTGCTAACAGCTCTAAAGGAGAAAATCAACAGTAACACAATAATAGTGGGGGACTATAACACCCCACTTACACCAATGGACAGATCATCCAAACAGAAGATAAATAAGGAAACAGAAGCTTTAAATGACACAATAGACCAGATAGATTTAATTGATATTTATGGGACATTCCATCCAAAAACAGCAGATTACACTTTCTTCTCAAGTGTGCACGGAACATTCTCCAGGATAGATCACATCTTGGGTCACAAATCAAGCCTCAGTCAATTTAAGAAAATTGAAATCATACCAGGCATCTTTTCTGACCACAACGCTATGAGATTAGAAATGAATTACAGGGAAAAAAACGTAAAAAACACAAACACATGGAGGCTAAACACTATGTTACTAAATAACCAAGAGATCACTGAAGAAATCAAAGAGGAAATCAAAAAATACCTAGAGACAAATGACAATGAAAACACGCGATCCAAAACCTATGGGAGGCAGCAAAAGCAGTTCTAAGAGGGAAGTTTATAGCTATACAAGCCTACCTCAAGAAATAAGAAAAATCGCAAATTCATGCGGTTTTGATTGCATTTCTCTGATGGCTAATGATGTTAAGCATCCTTTCATGTGCTTATTGGTCATTGTATATTTTCTTTGGAGAAAGGTCTATTCATATCTATGCCCATTTTAAAATTGGGCTATTTGTCTTTTAACTATTGAGTTGTAAGTATTCTCTCTACAATCTAGATATCAGGCATATGATTTACAAAAAAATGTCTCCCATTCTGTGGGTTGCTTTTTCACTTTCTGATGGTGTCCCTTGCAGCATAAAAGATTTTCATTTTGATGAAGTCTAATTTATCTGTGTTTTTCTTTCGTTACTTGTGCTTTTGTTGTCATACCTAAAGAACCTATTTTACAATCATGTAGTTTTATGTCCATATTTTCTTATAAGATTTGTATAGTTTTAGCTCTTAACTTAGATCTTTGATCCATTAGGAGTTAATTTTTGTATATAGTGCAAGATAGGCATACAGCTTCATTCTTTTGCATATGGATATCCAGTTGTTCCAGCACCATCTGTTGAAAAGGATATTCTTTGCCATTGAATCCTCTGGGCACTCTTGCCAAAAATCAATTGGCCAGAAATCTGAGTGTTTATTTCTGGACTTTCAATTCTATTCCATTGATCTATATGTCAATCCTTATACCAGAACCATGCTGTCTTGATTACTGTAGCTTTGCAGTAAGTTTTGATATCAGGAAGTGTGACTCCTTCAACTTTGTTCTTCTTTTACAAATTGTTTTGGCTATTCTGGGTCCCTTGCAACTTTGTATGAATTTTCGGACCAGTTTGTCAATTTCTGCAAAAAATGCAGTTAGAGTTTTGAAAGGAATTATATTGAAATAGATCGATTTGGTGAGTATTGCCTTCTTAACAAGCATTAAGTCTTTTGATCTATTAAGTCTTTCTGTTTATTTAGGTCTTCTTAGATTTTTCAGTGATATTTTGTAGTTTTCAGTGCACAGTTTTGCACTTCTTTTGTTAAATTGACCTATAAGTATTTTATTGTTTTTGATGCTATTGTAAATTGAATTGTTTCTTTAATTTCATTTTAGGTTGTTCATTGCTAGTGTATAGAAATACAAATTACTTTTGTATATTGATCTTTTATCCTACAAACTTTCTGAAGTCATTTCTAAACTCTAATAGTTTTCAGTGGATTCCTTAGGACTTTCTATATACTAGATCACATCATCTGCAAATAGAAATAGTTTTACCTCTTTTCCAATCTGGATGGATTTTATTTCTTTTCCTTGCCTAATTGCCCTGGCTAGAGCCTCCAGTCAGTTTAGCTTGTTGCTCTCATGGGGCTACCAGCCTCCTCTTAATTGCTTACAGCAAAATCTCCATTCTTTTTGAGGGTCCTTAAGTTTGAACTTCTCCACATTCTACTTGAAATAAAGTCAGTTCCTTTGGGGTTAATTTTGGAGCTCCCTCTTCTTAAGGACTGACTATCTCCCTGGGCAAAATCTCTGAGCCACTCCTCCAGGCACTGGGTGAGGGTGGTAACTTCTGCTTTTCTCAACTGAAACTTCTTCTTATGAGTAAGCTGGGGCAAGGGCTATAGATGCTCTAGTATTTTTGGCCTGCTGTGTCTAGGGTAAAGTTTCCACTCTATGAATGGGGGCTGGATGGAGGAACGGAGCCTCCAGCCTCTCAGAAACATTCACTAGGAATTTAGCGTCTGCAATTTGGAGTGGGAGGGGATGAGAAATGTTGGTGTCCTGCCCCTTTCAGTGAGATACTGTATCCCTCAATTGGGAGCTCAATGGAGAAGGAGCCTCATCTTTTTTGGCACATTTTCTCACAGTGGAGCTTCCATCTAGCTGAGCTGGGAGTTGGGGGTTAGAGTGGGTCATGGTTCAAGTGCCACAAACTTTCAATTTTCTGAGTTGATTTTTTTTTTTTTTTTTTTTTTTTTTTTTTTTATGTGGGCCTCTCATTGCTGTGGCCTCTCCCGTTGCGGAGCACAGGCTCCGGACATACAGGCTCAGTGGCCATGGCTCACGGGCCCAGCTGCTCCGCAGCATGTGGGATCCTCCCAGACCAGGGCACGTTTCTGAGTTGATTTTTTTTTTTTTTTTTTTTTTTTTTGTGGTACGCGGGCCTCTCACTGTAGTGGCCTCTCCCATTGCAGAGCACAGGCTCTGGACGCGCAGGCTCAGCGGCCATGGCTCACCGGCCCAGCCGCTCCGCGGCATGTGGGATCTTCCCGGACTGGGGCACGAACCCGTGACCCCTGCATCAGCACGCAGACTCTCAACCATTGCACCACCAGGGAAGCCCAATTTTCTGAGATTTAATAGAATTTCTTGAATAAATGTTTATTTGTTGTATACCCTTAGTACAATATCTGAAGACTTTAAACACTTTGGTGTTTAAAAAATAATTTTCACTAGTTGTTTCACTGGTGAACAGATCCACAGAGCACCTTATATTGTCATTCTGGAGGTAGAATCCCCTGAGCAGTCCATCTTCTTACATTTAACTTATTTGTGTTTTTATATTTAAATTTGGTTTCTTTTAGCCAGTATATAGTTGTCTTGCACTTTTACCCAAGCCTACAATTGTTGTCTTTTAATGGAAGCATTTAGACTCTTTCTATTTAATTTTATGATTGTTACGTTTGGGTTTACATATTCCATATCATTATTTGTTTTCTATTTGTCCCATCTGTTCTTTGTTCCCAGTATCCTCTTTTTCTGCCTTGTTTTGGAGTAATGTAGTATTTTTATGATTCTATTTTATGATTTTTTGGCTTATTTGCTGTACTTTTACTTTTTAGTAGTTTATTCAGGGTTTATAGTTTATAGTATACAACCACAATGTATCACAATATACTCTTAAGTAGTATTATACCACTTTGAATACAGTGTAATAATTTTACAACTGTATAATTCCATTTCACTTCTTGCAGCGTTTTTGCTTTCGTTGGCATACATTTTACTTTTTCTTATGTTATAAATGACAAAATATATGGGGTGTTTTTGCCTTAAACTGTCAATTTTTAAAAATTTAATTTATTTAAAATTTTTGGCTGGATTGGGTCTTTGTTGCTGTGTGCGGGCTTTCTCTAGTTGCAGTGAGCAGGGGCTAGTCTTCGTTGCGGTGGGCGGGCTTCTCATTGCGGTGTCTTCTCTTGTTGCGGAACACAGGCTCTAGGTGCACAGGCTTCTGTAGTTGTGGCTCGCGGGTTCTAGAGCACAGTCTCAGTAGTTGTGGTGCACGGGCTTAGTTACTCCACGGCATGTGGGATCTTCCCAGACCAGAGCTCGAACCTGTGTCCCCAGCATTAGCAGGCAGATTCTTAACCACTGCACCACCAGGGAAGTCCAAACTGTCAATTTTTAAAGTTGTTTTAAAAATGAGAAAATGGGTGGTTTATATTTACACACATATTTATCATTTCTGGTGCTTTTTCATTCTTTGTTTGAGTCTTATTTTCCATCTGATATCATCTTCATTCTATCTGAAGGACTTTTTAAAACTTTTTTTGTGTGGTTTGCTGATGAATTCTTTGAGCATTTGTATCTCTAAAAAAGTCATTATTGGGGCTTCCCTGGTGGTGCAGTGGTTGAGAGTCCGCCTGCCGATGCAGCGGACACGGGTTCGTGCCCTGGTCCAGGAAGATCCCACATGCCACGGAGCAGCTGGGCCAGTGAGCCATGGCCGCTGAGCCTGCGCGTCCGGAGCCTGTGCTCCACAACGGGGAGGCCACAACAGTGAGAGGCCCGCATACCGCATAAAAAAAAAAGTCATTATTTTGTCTTCATTAGTGAACATTATTTTATCTTGGGTTTCAAATTCAGTTTGACAATTCTTTTCTTTCATTACATTAATGATGTTACTCCACTGTTTTTTTTTTTTTTTTTTTTTTTTTTCTGT
>NW_006785259.1:249261-265430 GCF_000442215.2 Lipotes vexillifer
GCGGGCCTCTCACTGTTGTAGCCTCTCCCATTGCGGAGCACAGGCTCCGGACGCGCAGGCTCAGCGGCCATGGCTCACAGGCCTAGCCGCTCCACGGCGTGTGGGATCTTCCTGTACCAGGGCACGAACCCGTGTCCCCTGCATCGGCAGGTGGACTCTCAACCACTGCACCACCAGGGAAGCCCCCTCCACTGTTTTTTGGTTCCCACTGTTTCTGAAAAGAAATGTGCTGTTATATTTTATCTTTGTTCCACCTTACATAATGAGTCTTTTTTTCCTCTGGGTGCTCTTAAGATTTTCTTTTTTATACCTTTTAAACATTTTGATTATAGTGTGCCTTGGTGAAGTTTTATGTTGCTTATGCTTGGGATTCATTGAGCATCTTGGATGCAGGTATACAGTTTGCACTAAATTTGGAAAATTTTCAGCTATTATTTTTGTAAATATTTTTTGTGTTCACCTTCCTTCAGCATCTTCTAATATATAAGCTATTTAAAGTTGTCATACATTTCACTGTTCCTCCATTCCTTTTTAAGGAAGCTTTCTTTTGCGCTTCACTTTGGATTTTTGTTGTTGTTGTTTTGGGGGCTTTTTTGTTTTTGTTTTTAAAATTTCTTGGCTGCACCGTGCAGCATGCAGAACCTTAGTTCTCCGACCAGGGATTGAACCCCTGCCCACTGCATTGGAAGCTCGGAGTCTTAACCGCTGAACTGCCAGGGAAGCCCCCACTTTGGATGTCTTTAAAATCTCATTATGTTTCAAGTTCACTAGTCTTTTCTTCTGAAATGTCTAATCTGCTGTTAATTTCATCCAGTGTATTTTTTTTTTTTTTGTCTAAGACCATGTGTTATTCACTCTGGAAGTTCAATTTGAGTCTTTTATAAATAATGTCACAAGAGTCATGTACCAAAATGTTCATTGCAGCTCTATTTACAATAGCCAGGATATGGAAGCAACCTAAGTGTCCATCAACAGATGAATGGATAAAGAAGTGGCACATATATACAATGGAATATTACTCAGCCATAAAAAGAAACGAAATTGAGTTATTTGTAGTGAGCTGGATGGACCTAGAGTCTGTCATACAGAGTGAAGTAAGTCAGAAAGAGAAAAACAAATACCGTATGCTAACACATATATATGGAATCTAAAAAAAAAAAGGTCGTGAAGAACCTAGGGGTAAGACGGGAATAAAGACACAGACCTACTAGAGAATGGACTTGAGGATATGGGGAGGGGTAAGGGTAAGCTGTGACAAAGTGAAAGAATGGCATGGACATGTATACACTACCAAATGTAAAATAGCTAGCTAGTGGGAAGCAGCCGTATAGCACAGGGAGATCAGCTCAGTGGTTTGTGACCACCTAGAGGGGTGGGATAGGGAGGGTGGGAGGGAGGGAGATGAAAGAGGGAGGATATATGGGAACATATGTATATGTATAGCTGATTCACTTTGTTATAAAGCAGAAACTAACACACCATTGTAAAGCAATTATACTCCAATAAACATGTATAAAAAAATAAAAAATAATGTCATGTCTTCTAGTAGCATACTTAATTTTTCCTCTATTTTCTTCAACATGTAGAATACTTTTATAATAGCTGTTTTAATGTCCTTCTCAGGTAACTTTATCACCTGTGTTATTTCTGAGTCTGTTTTATATTGATTAATTTTCCTCTTCATTACTGATTGCATATTCTGCCTCTGTGCATGACTAATAACTTTTTACTGATGCCAGACATTGTGAATTTTATCTTCTTAGGTTACGAATTTTATAATAACAGTAGTAATAATTCGTTTAAGTGATTTTGAGCTTCGTACTGGGACACAGATGAGTTACTCGGAAACAGCTTTATCCTTTTCAGGCTTGCTTTCAAGCATTATTAAGAGGGGACCAGAACAGTCTTTAGTCTAGGGTGAATTTTCCTGACTACCAGGGTAATACCTAGCTGAGAAATCCACCCAATACCCTGAATATTTTGAGGTTTTCTCACCTCTGGCAGGTGAGAAGATAAACTATTTCCACCCCTCTGAGAGCTCTGAAGTCATCCACCCATTCCTTTTTGGTGGTTCTCTTCCCAGCCAGAATTCACGAGGAGACTCCCAAGGGAACCCTCTGGAGATCTCCACGCTCTCTCTCGCTCTCTCTCTCTCTCTCTCTCTCTCTCTCTCTCTCTCTCTGCAGTCCTCCCCCATCCATCCAGCTCGCTTTTCTCTGGTCCTGTGCTCTAGGAATTCTAGCTGCCTTGGCCTCCCTGAGTGCTGAACTCTGTTCCCTCAGCTCTGGGAGAAAGCTGGCCTCTGTCTGGGTTCCCTTTCCCTGAACTGAAGCCGGGAAAGCCTCTCAAGGAAGTAAGCTGGGGGAAATTGTAGTGCTCACCTCATTTCCCCCCATCTCTCAAGTATCAACATCCTGCATGCCTGTTGTACCACATCCGAAAACTGTCACTTACAATTTTTTAGTTATTTAAAGTGGGAGGATAAATCCAGACCCTGTTACTCCATCATGGCCAAAACCAATTCTTAGTTCAGTCTTAATTAGTCCTTGAATGCTCTGTTCAGAGGATCAGTTATCTTTCTCATATGACGTGTGTGCGTGCTGTGATGAAGAGGTTGAGGGAAACTCCTGAGGTTCCGTCAGTGTAAAGATGTAACTGCTGTTGCTATCCTGACAATTACCGCTGTTGATGATGATGAGAAGGCATCATGTGTAAAGCATGTGGCAGCTGAGCACGAGTTAAAGAGCACCTGCTATACTAGAGGTGGAAGAGAATGTTGTTTTACGTCAGGACAGAGTCAGAGAGCGCAGTGTGTGAATCCAGGCTTTGCCATGAACTAGTGGAGAGACCCTGGGCAAGCTGTCTAACTCTTTGATACCTCAGTCTCCTTGCCCATTGGTCTATTAGCAGAATCAGGGGTGAATGTGGCCTGTTGCAGCCACGCAAAGGAGGGAGTGCCAGGAAGGAGGTTGTGAAGGGTCAGCTGGGGCAAGGGGCAGAGGGTTCCTAGAACGTGGGGCCTCAGAATGCCTTGCCCAGCAGCAGGCAGAGGTGGGTTCAGCCTTGGACATGATCCTGCAGGTGACTAAGAGGTCTCTGGAGGACAAGACCCACAGGATGGATTCTCCAGCCCACAGGACATGCACAGAGAGGAGTGGTCACTGAGACTGAGAGTACTCCGAATATCTGGTCTTTCCAATTCATGCGGTGGGGACCACATTTCTTTCCGGGATTATGCAGATGTGGTCTTGATTGGCTTTGACTGTGTTTCTGATGTCAGTGGCTACTGCTGTCACTGACATCGATGTGGAATAAGGCACAGACAGGGGTAATGGCCAGGAGCTCTGTGACCAGACAGACCTGGGTATGAGTATGGTGTTTCCCCCTCTGGTGAGCTTGAGTAAGTTAGTGAGCTGATGCACAGCACATCAGTTTACTCATCTGTAAAACAGTGATTAATAATAATAACCACCTCCCAAGGATGTTAGAAGGAGTTAACTGACGGTTAAAATAGAGCATCTCTGGAAACAATAATGACAAAAACATTAATAATACTGGCTAATATTTATGTCACATTTATTCTGTGCCAGGCCCTGCGAAAACTCTTATTGGGATCATCTCACTTACACCTCGTGAAAGCTTGTGAGGATTGATACTATGACACAGTGGAGAAGACGGAGGAACAGAGAGAGAAAGGGAATGAACCAGTCACACAGCTGATATGAAGAGGACAAGCTGAGATCGACACTCAGGGAAATGCCAGAACCAGTGCCAGTGTTCGGGCTAGGCCGTGGAGAGATCTATTCCGGATGGGGCTCTGCTGGGGCTGAAAAGTAGAAGAAGGAATCAGAGTGGGCTGCTGTGGGCAGTGAGTACTGGGAAGATACACTGAGTGGACGAAGGGGTTAGAGGGCAGTGATGATGCCTACCGACGCGGGGGATTGGAGTGTCGACTGAGGACCCTAGGAACGGAGGAGAAAGAGGACTGTATGGGAATCAGAGGGAACATCACTGGCTGAGAACAAGGACCCTTCTGGGTGTTAATGTTAACTCCTGAATTTGTTCGTTCATTCATTCACTCATTCATTACTTCACAAACCATTTCCTGAGCTCCTGCTGTCTTATAAAAGGGCTCCAAAAAGGAGCGCTCAGACTCAATCCTGCTCCCAGACATATTGTTCTACATGACTTACACAGAGATAGACTGAACCACAATTTTTGTGAATTTAATTTCTATCATTAAAAAAAAGAAGAAGAATATGACAAGAACCCAGACTTCCGGCTTCTCTGGGAAAATCACAACCCCTGCCCATGCAGGGGTCTCATCCCTGCACAAAGATAGTAGGCGATAGCAGCATTGTGGATGCCCCCCTCAGACAGGGTGAGGGTCTGGGGTCTGCGCCAGCCCCATCTTCTCTATCGTACCCACACGCTGGCCTCTGCCTGGCTTCCCGCTCCCTGCACTGATGCCTGGAAATCCTCTCCAGAAGTAAGCTGGGGGAAAGTGTAGTGCTCACCTCATTTTCCCCCTTTTCTCAGGTATCAGCATCCTGCATGCCTGTTGTAGTGCATCTGAAGACTGTCACTTCCAAAGTTTTAGTTACTTAAAGTGGGAGGATAAAACCAAACCGCTTCATTCATCATGGGCAGAACCAATTCCTAAGTCAGTCTTAATTAGTCCTTGAATGCTGTGTTCAGAGGATCGGTTATCTTACTCATCTGACATGTGTGTGTGTCCTGTGATGAAGAGGTTGAGGGATGCTCCCAAGGAGTTTACATCAGTGTAAAGATGTAACAACTGTTGATATCCTGACAATTACCACTATTTATGATGCTGAGGAGGTTGTCGTGAGGGTCTGGGGTCTGCACCAGCCCCATCTTCTCTATCGTACCCACACCGGAAGCCGATTGGCAGGGAACATTTACCATACCCATGTGCTGCCCTTCCCTACCCTCACATGAGCTGCGCTCCCTAATGCACAATAACTGCCTGGCCCTGGGGCATGTAAATTTGAGAACCCTGTTGCTGGAGACCCTCCAGATGCCCTCACACACAAATGCTCTGTGGTACAGGTATTGTTTTCACCACATGACTTTGCTTTAGACAGAGTTATTCAAATAATACGTGAATAAGTGGCTGCTGTGAAAGATTCCATTAGTACATCAGTACATGGACTACACAGGTCATCACATTCCTCCACATTCTCTGCTTCCTGGGCCTACCAGTGGGGCTAGTTATAGGTGCTTCCTTGTTCCTTTCAAAAATATTTCTCTGTATTTAAACCACACACACACACACACACGAGCAGGCCCCACTATGAGCATCTCCCGTTTGCTCCCCCTCCCACCTAATATTAACAGCATGTCCTGAAGAAGATCCCTCTGATCAGTACACACTGGTCCCCTCATGCTGTTCCATGGCCAGTGTGTGCTCCATGGTATAACATGAACCCCTCACCGTTTGTTTACAACCCAACCATCATCAACTCTTAATGGACATAAAGAGGTTTTACACAATTGTTTGCTACTATCTTCCTTCTACACACAACTCTGTGAATGTGTGTGTTGATTATACATTTTTAAAGTGGAGCTGCTGGGTCAAAACTCAGCCATTCACCATCATCCACTGAGCACCTACTATGTGCTGGGCACTGGGGAGACTGGCCGTACTAGACAAAAAAAAAAGTCTCTGTCCTCACCGACCTAGCATTGTAAGGATTTTTCACTTTGATACATGCTGCCACGATGCTGTCCATCAGTGGTGCAGGAGAAGTAAAGCTTGTTTACCGGCTCCTCACATCACTCTTGGGGCAGACGCTCTGCTGCAGTGAATAGGATGCTTAGACCTTTGCTCCCTTCAAGATCTTCAGGGTCTGGCGATGAAGACTGTTCGTTTGGATGTGTTGGGGGGTAAGGAGGGAGGGAGAGAAGGGAAGGAACAGTTCACAAATAACGTGGTGGAGGGAGGTAGGAATCCTAGAGTCCACCACTTAGTTGTGTAGGAGGGACGCTGAGCCTGGTTAGAAATGCAAATTCTCGGGCCCCACCAAGGACCCACTGAATCAGAAACTCGGGGATGGGGGGCAGCAATCAGTGTTTTAACAAGCCCTCCAGGTGACTGCGATGCATGCTACAGTTTCACATTCACATTAGACCCACCAGAATAACCACAGGACTGAAGTGAGAAACAGCACCCCCTCCCTCCACCGCCCCGGGGTATCACCTCCTGGGGGTGCCCGGTTCACCCCTTCATTTCTACCTGGTCACATTCAGGTGGGGATGGCAACGGGTCGAGAGATTGGCTCCGGGATAGCGGGGCCAGAAAGCGTTCTGGGCGGTGATTGGTCGCCGCGAGATGGCCGGAATAAGCTCTTCCGGTGCGCAAAGCGGAGCCGGAAGTCCCGCTATTCCCTCCCCCTCCCCGCGCAAGGCGGTAGCCGAGTTGGAGTTCAGGGCGAGAGCGTGTTCGTGTGCGCGCTGGCATTTTCAGAATGTACATTTCTCTGAGTTGGCCCACTCCAGAACTGGCTGTCCCGACGGGCATAGCTAGAAAGGGCGAGGATTCCGCTAGGGTACATGTACGGGGTAACAGAACGGTGACAGAGCCCATGGTCTTTATCTCATGTAGTCAGTGTCCTTGGGACCCCTGGGAGATGTCCCCTTTCCTAACGGAACCGAAGGCACGGTTGTCCTTTCCACCGATTACAGTCAAGGACAGAGGCCTGCCCCTCACCAGGCCTTCTGATCCCAGTCTGGAGCTTTATCCCTCCTGCCCGTTGGGAGACTGGCTGGCTTGCCCCACTAGGCATATTCTGTATTACCCAGGGAGGCACAAGCAATCACAAGGCCCAGCACAGAGAAAACTTCTTGTAATGCTCCCTGTTACAGTGGTGTCACTGCATGGAGGTAACTTTCCAAGTAGGAAGACTTTTTCCCAAATCCAAGACTCCAGAGAATTGCGAGGGTTTCATCCTAACTTTGTCCTCTCTCCCTTTGGGCACCGGCCAGCAATGGTACACGGGCATCTACATCCGCTGTTCCCCGATCCCACCACCAAGGGGCGCGCGAGATGAAACGGTTCTTTCGTGGAACGTACCACTGCGGGGTAGAGGGAAGTCCTTCGAGTCGAAAAGGAACCACTGGGGAGGTGGCATCCGTTCTGGAATAATCCATTGAGCTCTGTGACAACACTGAGGGTCCCCTTACACCGCGTCGGGCATCGACCACGGGTCCCAGCGGAGGCACTCAGGGCGCCGCTGGGTCCATCCCTATTGTAACTGCTCCCTCTTCCCAGTACATTCGAGGCCGATGGGACACCGCTTCCCAGCCTGCAGCCTTCTTTTCTATCTACTCCATGGTCACCTCTTCATTTCTGCATGGTCACATCCAGGTGGGGAGAGCAACGGAGCAAGAGATTGGCTCCGGGATGCGTGTGTGTGTGGGTGGGGGGGGTCGAAATCGAGAAAGCGTTCTGGGCGGTGATTGGTCACCGCGAGACTGCTGGAATAAACTCTTCCGGGGTGTCAAGCGGCGCCGGAAATCCCGCTATTCCTGCCCTTCCCTCCTGGCCTGCCCAGTTCCCATTGGCTGTCTCTCTGGGACAGGCACAGTGGTCGCCGAGTTGGCGCTCAGGGTGAAAGGTGTGCGTGTGCGTGTGCGTGTGCGTGTGCGTGCGCGGGCATTTTCAAAGTGTACATTTTTCTCCGAGTTTGACTACTCCAAGACTGACTATCCGTAAGGGGCTGATTAGCTGCCCGGGTCGGTGGCGAGGTTCGGCGCAGTCGCTGGCTGTGCAGGGTGACGGTGGAGGTGTCTTTCCGCGAGCTCTTACAGTCTTGTTTAGCCTTCACTCAGTCTGGAGCGTGTGGCCCCGCAGGGTCAGTCGCGCAGATTCATATAATTAAGGCCAAGGAGGGGTCACCAAACTTTTTTGGTGTCTCTCCCTGGGAAGTAACGTGTGTCGTGCAGTTTGGAGATGTGTACCGCTACGTCTGACATCCCAGATGCTGTTTGAGTACATTTGGCGTCTCTGAGCATTTTGGGTAGTTTTTGGTGAATGGGATATTTTATCTGAGTGGATTTTGTGAGCCATGGTACAAAGTCTGTAGGGATTTGTGTCCTTGTAGACCTGGGTGTGCATTTTCTGAGCTTTTGGGCATTAGAGTCAGTGGGTGTTAGACCCTTATGTAGACGTCTGTACCCCAGAGTGTGAGGCCTTTGAACTGTTGTGATTCTGGGTCCCAAGGTGTGATGTCTCTGAGCTGCTTTAGGAAGGGGTTTGTCTAAAGGTGTAAAGTATCTGAGCTTTTGGGGTCTGTGTGTCAGTAGTAAAATCTCTTACCATTTTGGCTGTGAGGTCTCTGTCCAGGAACTGAGGGAGTTGGAAACCCGGCAGGTATGATTCCGAAGCCTGGAACCCGACGTGCTGATGGTGCGTTGTTGAGGGTGTCACTTGTCTCCTGGAGTCTCAGTACGTATCATAATTAATCAAATGGGGCCAGTGCCCACCTTGGAGGGTACCTGTGCATGTTAACAGTGTGTGTAAAGGGCCCGGCTCCCAGCTATGGTTCAGCAGATGTTTTCTGAGCACCTGCCATGTACGTGAGTACTATTTGAGGAGTTTGTGACAGGACAAAACTGACAAAGTCTCTCATTTCATAGAGTTGGTCAATAAATAAATCAAGGGTGGCAGGTGGTATGTATGAAGAAAGATAGGGCTGGACCAGGGGAAAGGGTATGTGGAGATGATGTTATTATTTTATTCAAGGTAATCAGACAAAACTGACAAAGTCTCTCATTTCATAGAGTTGGTCAATAAATAAATCAAGGGTGGCAGGTGGTATGTATGAAGAAAGATAGGGCTGGACCAGGGGAAAGGGTATGTGGAGATGATGTTATTATTTTATTCAAGGTAATCAGGGAAAGTCTCCCTGAAGGATGACGAATGAGCAGAGACCTGGAGGAAGTGAGGGAGCACGCCGTGGGATTACCTGAAGGAAGAGCATTCCAGGCAGAAGGAACAGCAGGTGCCACAGTCCTGGTGGGGCAGTCTACTTGGCGTGCTCCTGGATATCAAGGAGTCCTGTGATGCACTGGGTCCAGCACGTAGCACTCATTGAAAGGTGTCTGGTGCTGCTCTCTGTGTTTGTCCCACAATCTGTGGTCATCCCCATTTCACAGATGAAGGACCCGAGGCTCCAAGATGTGCCCTGCACCTTCTCTCCTGCTTACACCTGAAATTACTGAAGAGGGGTGAAACCTTCTAGTCCATCATGAGAGACAGAGGGCCTGAGTGTAAGAGCTGCAGGGAGGACACCATCCACACTGAATGTCAGCCAACCAGCGGAGATCAGTTATAATATGGGAATCATGCCCCTCATAACATTGCTACTCTTGATGGAGGGCAGGACTTAAGAATGAGAAAGGAACTGGGGCAAAGGAGAGAGGCAGGAAGGGGAAGCTGGAGGACAGTGAGAAAAAAACCCACTGGCTTCATCATATTGCTTGGATTTGGCCCAGTTCACCTTGATTAACTGATATATTCACTTTTCCCCTGTCCCTACCCTTTCTTTCCCTTCCCTTCCCTTCTCTTTTGTGCCTGAGCAGTTCAGTCCTAAAGCCATGAGGTGTTGCCGGGCAAGGCAAGTATATGCGTGTAGGGGCATCCCAATTTGGGAGGTCAGAGCCCAAGGTGGTAAGGAGGATATCCCTGGGGGTTCTGTGGGGAGGAGGCTAACTGGCTCAGGGATTCAGGCTTGAGTGAGGTGTGGAAGTCAAGGGCAGGGGATGGTTCAGCATAGCACGTGGGGAGGACCTCTTTGTGGAGGAGGGACGGCTTATATGCACTGGGATTTGTCAACTCAGTGAATATATAAGGATGGTGGGAGCCACGTCTGTCACTTTTGGAAGAGGGAATTTCCAACATGGAAAAGAGGTAAACTGGAACAACTTCTGAGGAGTTCTACTGGAATTAAAGGTCTCCGTGAGAACTCCTGGTTTTCAATAGATATGTGTGCATATGTGGATAGATTGATATAGAAATATATATGTGTGTGTGTGTGTGTGTGTGTGTGTGTGTGTGATTGTGTTCACACATATATTCCAAACTTCCTGAAAACAGCAACATCCCAATGACAATAAGTACACCTACCGCTAGATCCTAGCTTCTGAATACCATTCTCCACTAAATGATGGGTTCCCAGGCTGAGGAGAGAAAGGGTTAATGAGACTGGCTCAACTTGTCATGTCAGTAATAAGGGAAAGTTAAGGAATGATGGGGAGATGTCAGGGGGACACAGAATATAGCTGGAGGGCTCTCCCACTGGAAAAGCTGGGGACTCTTATCTTTTCCAGCTTCTTTGAGGTATTATTGACATATAGCATGTAAGTTTAAGGTGCACAGTGTGATGATTTGATACACGTAGATAGGGCAAAACGATCACCCCAATAAGGTTAGTTAGCACTCTATCCCGTCACAGAATTACCTTTTTAAAAATTGTGGTGATAACATTTCAGATCTACCCTCTTAGCTTTCAATATACGATACAGTTTTGTTCCATATACTCAGCATGCTGTACATTAGATCCCCATAACTTATTCATCTTATAGCTGGAAGTTTGTACTGTTTGACCAACATTTCCCCCAGCCCCTGGCAACCGCCATTCTAAACTCTGTTTCTGTGAGTTTGACTTTTTTAGATTCTACATATAAGTAGAACATACAGTATGTCTTTCTCTCTTTCACTTACTTCACTTAGCATAATGCCTTCCAGGTCCATTCGTGTTGTTGCAAAAGGCAGGATTTTCTTCGTTTTTGTGGCTGAATAATATTCCGTTGTATATGTCACCACATTTTCTATATCCATTCATCCCCTCCATGGCCACTTAGTTGCTTACATATCTTGGTTGAAGCTGCATTGTAAGTTGTGACGTTGGTGTTAGTCCTCCAACTTTGTTTTTCAAAATTATTTGGCTATTCTAGTTCCTTTGCCTTACCCCAGAAATTTTGTCATCAGTTAGTCTATAGGTACAAAAAAATCCTTGCCTGGATTTGTGATTGGAATTGTATGAAACTGATGGATCTATTTGGGGACTATTGACATCCTAATTATATCGAATTTCTCAACAGATGAACGCAGTATGTGTCTCCATTTTGTTAGGTCTTCTTATATTTCTTTTCCTCAGCATTTTGTAGTTTTGAGCATACAGATCCTGCTCATGTTTCGCTAGGTTTTGGGGGGAAGCTGTTATAAATGGTATGCACAAGTCTTTTTAAACTTCCTAATTGTTCATTGCTAGTACAGGCAAATGTGCCTGAGTTTTTGGTGTTGAGCTTGTATCCTGCGGCCTTGTTAAACTCACTTCTTAGTTATAGGAGTTTTTGTTAATAGATTTCATGGGATTTTCTAGGTAGATAATCGTGTCATTGGTGGATGGGAGCAGTTTGATTTCCTCCTTCCCAATCTCTAAACCATTTATTTCTTTTTCTTTTCTTACTGGAGTGGCTAGGACTTCCAGTACAATGTTGACTTATAGCTATCCTCCTGGCCTGGTTCCTGATCTTAGGGAGAAAGCATTTAGTCTCTCTCCATCAAGTAGGATGGAGGGGTGGGTATTTTTGTAGATGCTCTGTGTCAGGTTAAGAAAGCTCCCTTCTACTCCTGGTTAGCTGAATGTTTTCATCATGAACGACTGTTGAATTTTGTCAGATACTTTTTCTGCATCAACAGGTAACAATCATGTGGTTCTTTATCTTTGGTATGCTACTATGGTGGCTTGATTGATTTTTTAATGCTGCACCAGCTTTGCATTTCGAGGATAAACCTCACTTGGTCATGGTGTATTATTCTTTTTATATACTGAATTTGATATGCTGCTACTGTCTTTGTTTGACTTTGGTATCAGGGTAATGCTAATCTGAAAACATAATTCAGCAAGTGTTCCCTCTCTTCTGTTTCGTTGAAGAGACTGCATAGAATTGCTGTTATTGCTTCTTAAATGTTTGGCAGGATTTTCCAGGGATACCATCTGGCCCTGGAGATTCCTTTTCTGTAAGTTTTTCAACTACAGACTCAATTTTAAAAATAGATGATCTGTTTCTTTTTGGCCGAGCTTTGATAGTTTGTTCCATTTCGCCTAAATTGCCAAAAGTATTTATGTAGAATTATTCATAGAATCCTTTTAATTTCTGTGGGATCTGTAACCTATTTCATTCCTGATGTTGGTAAGTTGTGTCTTTAGTTATCTTGCCTTTTTTTTTTTTGTCTGTCTGGGTAGAAGTTTATGAATTTGTATTGACCTATTGAAAGAACCAGCTCTGGGTTTCGTTGATTAACTCTATTCTTTTTCTGATAACTGTTCCAATCTCTATTTCCCTTATTTGCTTGCTTTGAATTTATTTGGATTTTCTTTTTCTAGTTTCTTAAGGTGGAAGCTTTCATTATTGATTTGGGTTCTTTATTCTTTCTAATACAAGCATTTGATGCTGTACATTTACGGCTAAGCACTGCTGTACCTGCATCCTGCAGATTTTGGTAGGTTGTTTTTTCATTTTCATGTTGTTTAAATTAATTTGTAACTTTCCTTGATCCTTGCTCTTTGGTCCATGGATTATTTAGAAGTATGTGATTTAATTTCCTTGTGTTTGGAGATTTTCCTCCTAACTTTGGCTTACTTATTGGTGGTTTTTCTCTTTTGGTCAGACAACATTCTTTGTATGATTGCAGTTATCTTGCGATTGGTCATATTTGTTTTATGACCCAGGATATAGTCTACCTTGGTGAAACTTCCATATGCACTTGAAAAGAATGTGGTATATTCGGCTATTGTTATGAGGAGGGTTCTATACCTGTGAGAACATTCGGTTCACCCATGCATTCTAATTTGCTTTCTCTCCGTTCTGTGTATTACTGAGGTTGTTGAAGTCTCCAGCTGTTCTTGTAGATTTGTTTGTTTCAGTTCTTCCAGTTCTGACTTGGTCATGTATTTTGAAGCTTTGCTGTTGAGTACTGTGCAGAATAGAGTTAACATAGCAGGCCTGAGACTATAATCCTTAGAAGGGCTGGCTTTTTGGCCCTCACGTCGCGTCTGAGAACTTGGATTTCAAGAGGTTTCCCACCGTTACCTCCTTCAGAAGTGTAGTTTACTCCTCTATCTGTCCAAACAGTATGTTTTATGCTAAACACCTGCTTTCCTCCTGGGAACCTGAAATCTTGATATGTGCTAGGCCCCGGGTTTCTCAGGAGCTTCCCTGGTGGACAGCATTTCACACGCGTTGTCATGATCCGTTGCCGGAGGGACAAATTGAGTGATTATCTACTAGGAAAGGACTCTTGGAAGCTTGTGCTGGTTTCCTCCGGATGTTGCCCAGTGCACCTCTCCCCCTGGATGATTTGGCTTTGTATCCTTTTGCTGCAGTAAATCTTAGCCAGGAGGATGACTATGTGCTAGGTCCTTGGGGTCCTCCTAGGAATTCATCAAAAGCAAGGGTGGTCTTGGGGCATCTGAAACAGTGGTGGCAGCTGTGGATTCACTAGCGAGACTGTGACTCGCTGAAATACGGTGAAAGCCTTGTTTGAGTAAAGGGAGGATGAAGCAGTAGGGATGACGATCCTTTTGTGCTCATTGACTGTGGATGTACCCGTGCTATGAAACAGCAGCTGAGCCACTGACTGTTGTGATAGGTGTTACTTACAGAATTTGAAAACAAAAGATCCAGATCTAGGAGAGTTAGCGCACTGCATCCTCGGCTGCTTCTGCTGTGCTGCCTGATGTGAGCGGGGTGGCGGGGGGTGGGGGGATGGAGTGCAGCCAGCTCCTGACTTTGGTGTTTGTTATTTCCTCCAGGCCTGGGGGGAAAGGATGCAAACCTTACAAAAGGTGAACTCTGGGTCGGCCAAAAAATGTTAAAAGTTTGACTTGCTTTCTCCTACAAGCGGAAGAAAGCAAGTAAAATCAGGTTCTGGGCTGGAGAAAGCTTCAGATAAACTAGAGGCAAGAAGGGGAAAAAGGTCTGCAGGCTTTTCTTCAACTTGGCGGCTGCTGCTGCTGCTGCTGCAGCCCCTCCCAGCACTCGCGCCCGAGCTCCCCGGCCGCTGTGCGGTACCCTGGTGAGTGTCAGTTTACTGCTAGGGGTTTGAGTAAAGCGTCCCTGAGAGAGGGAAAAGGGGGGATTTTTTAAATGGCTTTGCACGTTGTGGCTGTTGCATCTGGATCTTTGAGACAACTGAGACGAGACGTTAGGCCTATGACTCTTCAGTGCAAGAGAATGAGCTTTTCCAGCCTCCTCACGGGATCAGTGAGAGAGACAAAAGGACAGGAGGTTGTGTCAACCCATTTTGAAAATTTTTTAAAATTCAGGATTTTGTTCTGGCCAGTTGCTAAACGTAATGTCTTTACAGTTAGATTATAAAACATGTTTTGCTATGAAAGTACTTTTGCCTTTCTTGCCTACAGCCCTTCCATACAAAAGATTAGGGGGACATTAGGGGATAATTAAAGAAATGTAATTTCTGTTGTTTCGTTTTTGTGTTTTTTTGCGGAACGCGGGCCTCTCACTGTTGTGGCCTCTCCCGTTGCGGAGCACAGGCTCCGGACGCGCAGGCTCAGCGGCCGTGGCCCATGGGCCCAGCAGCTCCGCGGCATGTGGGATCCTCCCGGAGCAGGGCACGAACCTGCGTCCCCTGCATCGGCAGGCGGACTCCCAACCACTGCGCCACCAGGGAAGCCCCGAAATGTAAAGTTTTGATTTCAGGATTGTACACAGTGATTGTATAACAATGGAGAACACACCACCCCTGGCACCTGGGGGGGAAGTGTAGAGAGGGAGCGAGGGCATTAATGATCTTGTCTGTCCAAACTGTTCCTGGGAATTTTCTATGTTTCCTAAACGAATACTCCCCGTGCCGCCTTCCAAGCTGCTGTGAGCACTTTTTTTTTTCTTTTTGAATTTTACTTTATTTATTTTTTTATACAGCAGGTTCTTATTAGTTACCTATTTTATACGTATTAGTGTATATATGTCAATCCCAATCCAGTGAGCACTTTGAATGCAAACTGTCTGCTGAGGCTCCAGTCACATCTGAGGGAGCTCTGACTGTGGGACCGCAGGAGTGGCCCCAGCCCCTGGACGGTGCATGCAGAGCACCTCCAGGTGTCAGCCACCCTCGGAAAGAGGATGCCCTGGGGTCCCGGACAGACAGAACTGCTTGGAACGGGCTGCCTCCAGGCAGTGCCTCTGAAACTAAGGCCTCAGATGGATTATTCAAACTGGACAGGGAGTCCTAGGGGGGCAGGTCCCTGGGTGGGAGGCCACACTGGGGCCCCGGGGAGCTGTCCTGCCTGCCTGATGTATGTCCTGCTCGGGGCAACCTAGCAGTTGTGAACCCTTTGTTTCTAGGGATACATGTGTGCCTCGGAATTACCCTTCTTGTGTGTGAGCCCTGAATATCCCGACGCAGCCTCAGCCTGGACGAGTAGTGACCAGAGTATGCTGTGCCTGAATTGGTGCCTCAGGTGCCTCAGCTACAAAAAGTTCGTACAAAAAACTAAGCAGTAAGGTTCCTGGCTTTCTAAGTTAGACCTTCACGGTTAATGACATCTGTATTTAAATGGCTGAGTCCTGGAACCCTAAGGGATGTAACTGACATCAGTACTGCAGTGTAGGCTGGTGTCACTGCACTGCCTGGTTCCTAAGACCTGTGGCATTCCCCTCCCTCCCTCTGCAGACGGACATCCTTCTCGCTCGTCATTAAGACACTGGGTCCAGTCCTTCACCCGTTACGTCAGCTCCACAAGTGTGGACTGACTTTCTACCGTGTCTCATGTCCTCTGCCCTGAGGACACCAGGATGAACGGGATGTGTTTCCAGCCTTCTGAGAAGGAGTTAAAAGTCTGGTGAGGGAGACAGACATGGAAGCAAAACCTCGGTGCCTCAAAAGACAATGGGCTTATCTGGCTTTGTTCAGCAACCCATGGCAGATCACACTATGAGCATTTCCCACGTAATTTTTCCCATCCATTAACAGCATATCCTGAAGATCCGTCTAGTCAGTACAGCTGGATTCCCCTCATTCCTCTAGGCGTGTCCAACCTCAGCTACCAAGCGACACTGGTGTGCTGCATCAAGCTCAAGGCCAGTAACAGAATTGCCTTCAGTATGTGTTCTCTAAA
>NW_006785260.1:0-226 GCF_000442215.2 Lipotes vexillifer
TTTCAAATTCTTTTCCCATTTAGGTTGTTACAGAATATTGAGCAGAGTTCCCTGTGCTATACAATAGTTCCTTGTTAGTTATGTGGGTTTTTTTCTTGTTTTTGGTTTTTTTTTTGCGTTACTTGGGCCTCTCACTTGTCGTGGCCTCTCCCGTTGTGGAGCACAGGCTCAGCGGCCATGGCTCACGGGCTCAGCCGCTCCGCGGCATGTGGGATCCTCCCGGACC
>NW_006785261.1:0-4569 GCF_000442215.2 Lipotes vexillifer
GGAGCGGCTGGGCCCGTGAGCCACGGCCACTGAGCCTGCGCGTCCGGAGCCTGCGCTCCGCAAATGGGAGAGGCCACAGCAGTGAGAGGCCCGCGTACCACAAAAACAAAACAAAACAAAACAAAACAAAAATCCCGGAGCCTTTCCCAGCCAGATCTGGTATAAAGCAGACCAATTTTCTGTGTGACCAGTCTCTTTAGCTGCATTTTTGGCAGATGAAGAACAAAACATATGGCCAGTAACACCCCTAAAATACTGTGCTAGCTCGATATTGTCCCTCAGGTTTGCAGCACAGAAACAACTGCCCGGCCACATATCGCTAAGCAATGTTTTACCGATCATTTAGGAGTATTATATATCTTTCTAAAATCACTCAAGATTTATGGTGGTAACTTGAATGCCTTTAGAACTCTCTGCTTCACACTTCTGAACACCAAAGAAAGAGGAAAGATTTCTATTTTAAGGAATTTGGAGCAATGGCTATGCAGAGGCCAGAGACCAGAAAATGTCCTGAGATTAGAAACACACGCAAAAAAAATAAATAAATAAAGAATGAGAAGGAGGGTTGCTAGAAACAGTACGATTCTGAGGCTCTTCCCTCCCAGTCTCCTGCCTCAGGTCCACTCAGCCCCCGTGTGTAATGAGCCACGCAAATCTAGCTCTTACCCAGTTCCGTCTATCACTCATTGGCTCATCCTACCTTGAGATTCTACAGTTTGGGGGGAATGATGATTTCAACTAAGTCTCTTGCCAAGGCTGCTTTTTGAATTACTTAGAAAGGCACAGAACTGTGAAGGGATTTGCCTCCTGGATGGATAAATCTTCAGGATAAGTGGAAGAGATCCATAGAAAGTTAAACCAACAGGCGCATCCATGGTAACCTCTCTGAAAGAGTGATTAACGTCCTTAAAAACAGCCCTGGTGTAAGAGCTCTGTTGGTACTGTCGCCAACCCCATTAGTCCCCCAGCAGAATGGTTTTCCAAGAAGTTCCAATAGAATTTTCTTCAAAATAAATGGGCCACTTCTTCTGGAGATGCTGCTGCTCATGTAAGAGTCCAGAGCAAGGCATTTCCCTAGGATGCGAGAGGGATAAAGGGATGAAGGGGTGTCTTACTATTCTCTCCGGCCCTGCCTGTGACCAATGCCCCACAAGGTTCAAAACACTTGATGAGAGTGTTGTCATCACCCTTCCAACAGATCAAAGCTAACTGGCCTTGGAATTGGGTGGAAAGAATTAGCCTCATCAGCAAGAACCAAGGAGACTATCCCTGGGGACTTCCCTGGCGGCCCATTGGTTAAGACTCCACGCTTCCTACGCAGGGGATGTGGGTTCGATCCCTGGTCAGGGAACTGAGATCCCACCTATCGCGCAGCATGGCCCACCCCCACCCCCCAAAAAAAGGAAGCTAACCTTCCTCTAAATTGATCAAGGTCATCATTCAAGGGGAAGTTCCAGAAATGAAAAGCAAAACCCACGCATCATCATCAGAGAACAGAACTGACCGAGAGTGTTTTGTCCTGGGTTGGGCGGCTGGGTTTTCATTTAAGTCCAGTCTTATGATGGAGGAAAAGGACTAGAATGCAGTCCTTGCTGAGAGCCAGTAGATCCATACAGCATCAACGTTCTTCTAGACAAAGCCCAGGGGACCATGCATCACACCTCTCCTATTTAGCATGTGAGCAAGGCCTCTCTGAGGCTCCGGACCTGATGTTATCAATACGCCGCGGTGCTCAGACCTGAATTTCTCTCTCCCTCCTTGCTCAGCTTCTTCTTTTCCCGAGGAGATAACTACTAGCCCAGTTCAACGGGGACAGAATGAAGGTGACACTAAAGGTGAACTAAATGTTTAGCACATTTTTCCTAATAACTGAGCACAAATACCTAGTTAAATGGGAAATACGTCTAGCATCGGGGCCTCTAGAGTGTCAGGAAGCATTTTTTAACTTAATCTGCTCAGTACCTCACATTGCATCTTGGATCTGCATGTTTGCTTCCTTTTGCAAGGGAGACGGATGAGCTTCTGCAGATAGATATTCACACGCGAAAACTGCGAGCCAACATCTCTCAAAAAGGCAAACTCTAGAGTCAAAGAACTGGCCAACTCGAGTTATTTTCAAACTTGGAAAACCCTCGGGGGACCCTGCCCTGTTCAGCTCAGATGCCTGGGGTGACGGCCTCCAGGCACTAGCGTTTGCCTCTGTGACCCCTGAGGAGACCCTGTTCGGAAACTGTAGACCATTAAGGGGTTTCCTTGTGGTCTACACAAATGCCACCCCCTGTCTCGTGAACGCTTCCACGTGCCCAAGATGTACCCCCCCCTTTGGAAATGTCCAAGTGGGCGCATAAGAATTAGCCTAGCAATCATTTTTGACTCCAACCTATTTAAAGGGGATCCTTGTGAAAGGAGATTTTGCAAAGTCTTCTCTGGGTGCCTGCAGTTAGGATGGAGCCCATCTCAGAAAGACAGTGCCTCAAGTTCTCCTGCTCCTGACTGTCATGGTGAACACTGCTGGTAAGTGGGACTCATGCCCTCTGTTGGCATGTCTAGGGCTCAACCTTTGACCCTCTCAGCATCTCCTACAAGCCTCACATCTTTAAAAAGCATCTCCAAGTTGATCACTCTTAAATTTGTATCTTCAGCCCAAAAGCCTGCTCTGAACTCCAGACTTAACTCCAACCATTGCCTTGATATTGCCACGTGCTTATTTAATAGGAGTCCGAAACTGAACACATCTGGACTGAGCTCCCGAGACCCTCTCTCAGCTCCCTGCCCCCCACCCCCACCCCGTGGTTAATGGTAACTCCATTCTCCCAGTTACTCAGACCAAACACCTGGGCTCCTCTCTTTAGCTCCCAACGCACATGGGATCAACCAGCGAATCCTGTTTGTTCTTCCTTCCAAGTATGGCCAGAGCCTAACCGTTTCTTCCATTACTCCCATCCCGCTCCAAGCCCCCAACATCTTGGCCTGGGTCATTATCCTGGCACTATTCCTGCTTCCCGCCCGTCATGAACTTCTCTTGTTTACTTTCAACAGTGTCCAGAGTGAGCCAATCGTAAGACAGGTCACGTCTTTCCTCGGCTCAGAAATCTCCGACATCTTCGCTCTCATTCACGGGAACGACCAGCGCCTTCTGTGACCCCCGAGTGCGTCGTGAGCTCGCCTCTCACCCTTCACGTCTCTGCTCTCACCTTCTCCGCATTTCCCATGCCCGGCTCCTCGCTGTCGTATAAACACACCAGGCAAGCTTCTGCGTGGATCCTGGGGCCATGCTCTTCCCTCCCCGAGACCTTCTGTCCCAGAAAAGGCTTCTCTTCATCTTCACGTTTCAACGCACTGCTCTGAAATGTCACCTCCTTCCTTGGCAACGCTTTGGATGCCTCTTTCCTGCTTTATTTTTCCCCCTGGTGCTTACCACTATCTAACATATACTTTATTTGACTTTTTAAATTTATTGTTTGACTCTCTTATTAAATATAAGTTCCATGAGGGTGGGATATTTTTCTGATTTCTTCCCAGCTGAGTCCCAGAGACTAGCGCACATAAGCAGGACACAATAAATATTTGTGGAGTCAATGATCTAGAACCAGAAGAACAGTATCAGAGAGCATAGGAGAGCCTGAGGGGCTAGACAGTTTCCTCAGTGACAATCTCTAAAATATCTTTGATACAAACTGTCAATATTCACCACTGGTGCTTTTTGTGACAACTACTGCAGGTACTTGTTCCTTATTAGCAGAATGACTTTACACACTTCAAATAAACTAATACCCCTTTTCATCTGCTGCAGGGGGTGCAATCAGGACGGTCACATGCCAACAGATAAAGCAGAGAAAGGGCTGAAGAAGATGGGAAAGGGAAGGAGAAGGAATTTACCATATTCACAGTGTGATATCTGCGCACCGTTGTTTTTAGCATGTAAATATTTCTGGATGATTTAGAGCAAACTGTAATTTATTTTGAGGCACTTCAAAATTCGTTAATTCACAGATCAAAACTGGTCCCCCTGTTTCTCTCTGCTCATTAGTCAGGTAATCCTTGAAGCCACATGATTGGTATCACAGCCCAAGATGATGTGAATAAACAGAGAAGAGCAGAGTTTAGGATGGAGTCTTAGGCAAGTCTGGTTCATGAGATGGAGAACTGAGAAAGAATCCAAGAGGAAAAAGGAATAAAATAGGCTTTTTCAAAAAAGTATGAGAAGAATTCTGAAAGGCAGAGTAATCCTTAAGCCGAAGTGAGCTATATTGTCAAGGAAGAAAGGGCTGGATTGTGTCAAAGCAGCAGGTTAAAACAGTAGAAATTTAGAAGTCATTGGCTTTGGCAACAGAGCCGCTCAAATGAAATCATTTCAAATGTATATACGACTATTTGTAATGTTTTATTTTGATATGTGTGAAGTTAACTTACAGAGAATTTGCAAAAATAATACAAGGAAAATTCATGTATTATTTACCCAGATTTGCCAGCTTAAATTTTGCTACAATTTGCTTTACCATTCAGGAGAAAGAAAGAGAGAAAGAGAGAGAATGACAGAAAGAGAAACAGAGCGAGACAGAAAGGGAA
>NW_006785262.1:0-1229 GCF_000442215.2 Lipotes vexillifer
AAAAAAAAAGGGGGGGGGGAATTTGGACAAGATACATGCACTCGGGGAGAATACCATGTGAAGATGAAGGCTAGAGGTTGGAGCAATGCTTCTATAAAACAAGGAATAGCAAAGATTACCAGCAAACCATCAGAAGCTAGGGGAGAGGCATGGAATGGTTTTTCTGTCATAGCCCTCAGGGAAAATCAACTTTGCCAAGACCTTAATCTCAGATTTTTAGCCTCCAGAACTGTGAGACAATACATTCCTGTTATCAAAGCCACTCAGTTTGTGGTACGTTGTTATGGCAGCCCTAGCAAATATAGCACATTACACCCAATTGTTCTGCCCTAAATAGTCATAAGTAGTGTGGAGGAGAGGCTAAAGGTAGTTAATGTAAGGTTCTTCAATACTTATTCCACGAATATAGAGATTTATTTGGACTAACATCATTTTCTTAAAATACAAAAACTTCTTTTAAAGGCTATGATCATCAGTTATTTATACCTTATGGCATATTATATTTTCCAAAGATGGTCACAATATCTCCCAGCCCACATTGCTCTTCAAGAACCTTGCCATTTCTCCACTGAGGAGTAAGTTTAATTCCTCCTTGAATCTAGGTGGGTTTGTGACTCACTTGTAAGCCATGGAATGTGGCAGAAGAGATGCGGCGTGACTTCTGAGGCCATGTCATGAAATTTGACGTGGCTGCTCTCTTGGAAGCAGAAATACTTGCACTGGAGCAGTTTTAACTGTCCTGAGCCTGCCGTGTTGTGAGGAGGAAGCACAAACCAGTTCTTTTGAAGAGAGCACGTAGAGAGGCCCCGAGACTGTATGAAGAAAGAGAGAGATACCCAGCAAGACTGCAGCTCCTCTAGCCCCTCTGCTGTTCCAGCTCCAGCCTCTATCTGATTGCAGCCACATGAGGGATCCCAGACCAGAATCTCCCCACCAAGCCCTCCCTGAATTGCTGACCAGAGAAACTGGGGAATGTAATAAAATAATTGTGGTTGATTTAAGTCGCTGAGCTTTGGGGTGATTTATTATGCCGTTAATGGGCATGCCTTAATGTGCTACTCTGATAATCCAATTTCTTGACTTTTTTTTGTTTTTTTTTTGCAGTACGCAGGCCTCTCAGTGCTGTGGCCTCTCCCGTTGCGGAGCACAGACTCCGGACGCGCAGTCTCAGCGGCCATGGCTCACTGGCCCAGCTGCTCCGCGGCATGTGGGATCTTCCCGGACCGGGG
>NW_006785263.1:0-1315 GCF_000442215.2 Lipotes vexillifer
CACAAACCCGCATCCCCCGCATCGGCAGGCGGACTCCCAACCACTGCGCCACCAGGGAAGCCCCCCTACACACGGCTTTTTGATGATACAACTTCAAAGGATAAAGGTGGGGTTTTGTGTGTGTGTATGTGTGTGTTTTGTTTTTAACTAAAGCTACAGTAGGAAGCAGGCAGCCAGGAAGGTATACTAAAGCATCTAAAGAAATAAAAATATCTTTAGATGCTTTAGTATACCTTCAGAATAGGAAAGACTAGGTGAGTGCTCAATGTGGATTCAGTTTGCATTTTTAGGATAGGCTAGTGGTTCTCAAACTTTAACAGTGACAAAGAATCACCATATGGGTGATGTTGAAATTCATATCTGATTCAACAGGTTTGGTGGGGAGCCTAGCTCCACAGGAAATTCTGTATTTCCAATAAGCTCCAGGTAATGCTGCTGCCTCTGGTCCACAGACAACACCTTAAGTAGCAAGAGTGTCGAGTATCATGAATTACTATCTTCCACACTCGATAATCACTCATCAACTTTTTTATTTTGAAGCAAATTTACATTAATAATGATGTTGCTTCATCTAATATTTACGATGTGCCTACAATTTCCTAACTATATGTCTATCCGGATAGCATGTCATATTTGCTCACCTGCCTCCACCTTTGAATGGCTCCCATTATCAGCAGGCTTTTGCTGTTTAACAAACCACGCCAAATGCAGTGGCTTAAAACAACAACCATTACTGTGCTCACAGTTCTTTGGCTTGGGCCCAGCTGGGTGATTCCCTTGCTGCTGTTGACTGGGCTCGCTCTTGGATCTACGGCCAGCTGCAGGGACCTAGGTTGCTGTTCCCCTGCCAGTGCTGACTGTTGACTTGTGCAATGGAGAGAACTGGACCACATGTTTCTCATCATCATCCAAATGACTAAAGCAGGCTTGTTCATGTGGCAGCAGAAAGTTTCCATGTGCAGCATGGGTCAGCCCACATGTGCAAGCTCTCTTCATGACTCTACCTGAATCACATTTGCTACCATCCATCCCACTGGTCAAAGCAAGCTGCATGATCAAGTTCAGTGTCAGTGTGGGAAAGAATTACCTAAGATGTGGATGCTGAAGTGGGAAGCATTTGTGGCTGCTTTTGCAATCTGACTATTCAAGTTCAAGTTGGCCTTTAAGGTCCACTCCCCTACCCACCGAAAGGCCTGTCCGGCTAATTTTTATCTCCACACTATTACTCTTTATTTATTTTTATTTTTTTATTTTTTTTTGTGCGGGCCTCTCACTGTTGTGGCCTCTCCCGTTGCGGAGCACAGGCTCCGGACGC
>NW_006785264.1:0-216 GCF_000442215.2 Lipotes vexillifer
CTTCCCTGGTGGCGCAGTGGTTGAGAGTCCGCCTGCCGATGCAGCGGACGCGGGTTTGTGCCCGGGTCCGGGAGGATCTCACATGCCGCGGAGCGGCTGGGCCCGTGAGCCATGGCCTCTGAGCCTGCGCGTCCGGACCCTGTGCTCCGCAGTGGGAGAGGCCACAGCAGTTAGAGGCCCGCGTACCGTAAAAAAAAAAAAAAAAAAAAAAAAAAA
>NW_006785266.1:0-248 GCF_000442215.2 Lipotes vexillifer
GCCCACGCATTTAAAAGAAGACCCAACACAGCAAAAATAAATAAATAAATATTTTTAAAAAAACAAAACAAAAAACAACAGGCAAAATATTTGAACAGACACTATTCCAAAGAAGATACATGAATGTCAAACAAGCACATGAAAACGTGCACAACATCACCAGTCAATTGCTAAAATTAAAAAAGACAGGGCTTCCCTGGTGGTGCAGTGGTTGAGAGTCCGCCTGCCAATGCAGGGGACACAGGTTC
>NW_006785267.1:0-2791 GCF_000442215.2 Lipotes vexillifer
AAAAAAAAAAAAAAAATGTCACTGGGGTTTTGACACGTATTTGTTATATTTATAGAATGCTTTGGGCACTATTGACATCTTAACATGATTAAGTCTTCAAATCCATGAACATGGTATCTCTTTCCATTTATTTATGTCTTTTTAAACTCCTTTCAGCATTTTCTTTTGTAGGTTTCAGTGAATAAAACTTTCACCTCCTTGGTTAAGTTTATTTCTAAGTATTTTATTCTTTTCCATGTTATTTTTATTGTTGAGTTTAGAGAGTTTTTGTATATTCCACTACTAATCCTTTGTAAGATATGTGGTTTGAAAATATTTTCTCTAAGTATGTAGCTTGTCATTTTATCATTTTAACGTGGTGTTTCTTTCATTTCCAAGGTTACTTGTTCAACACTGTTTCCCTCACAACCTTCAGTGAATTTTTTCATACATTCGAAATATGGTTAGTTTCTTTTGTCACGTTCTGCATTCCATCCTGATATTCCCGACCTTGATGATGATCTCAAATTTTGGATACTTAAGTTTCACTCTGTAAGCTGTAAGTCTCCATGGATTTGGACAAATGCATAGAGTCATGTAACCACCATTAAAATATCACACAGTCTTAGTCTGCTCAGGCAGCTATAACAAAATAGCATAGACTGGACGGCTTAAACAACAGACATTTATTTCTAACCATTCTGGAGGCTGGGAAGGCAAATATCAGGGTGCCACTGTGGTGGAGTTCTTGATGAATACCCTCTTTCCGGCGTGAAGGCAGCATCCTCCTAGCTATAATGTTCACTTGACAGAGTGAGAGAGAGGTCTGGACTCCTGTTCTTATAAGGACACTAATCCCATCATGAGGGCCACATGTTCATCTGAAACTAACTGACTCCCAAGGGCCCCACCTCCAAATACCATCACACTGGAGGGTTAGAATTCAACATATGAATGGTGGGAGGACACAAACATTCAGTCCATAAGGCACACATAATAGTTTCAAAGCCTTAAAATATTACCTGTGTTTTTCAAGTCCTATTCAAGTCCCTATTCCCAAACTCCTGGAAGGCACTGTGATCAGTTTACTCATTTCTGTTTTTATCCTTTTGCACAGTTTCTGATCATTGGGTCACACAGTATACAGCCATTTTCGTCTGGATACTTTCACTTTGCAGTATGAATGTAAGATTTATCCATTTCTGTCTGTGGCTTGAAAAGCCATCCCTTTCTTCGCCAAATAATGTTCCACCATGTGGATGTACCAAGATCGTTTATTCATTCAGCTATTGATGCACATCTTTGTTGCTCCCCATTTTTGCAATTGTGAATAAAGGTGCTATAAACATTGGTGTGCAGGATTTTGTGTGGACTGACAATGTTGGAATTTACCCAAGCGCTGTGATTCTGGAAAACAGTGAAAGTTAAGAGATCTGTCCAAACTTTGTGTTCCAGGAAACTGCTTACTACAAGGAGCCTTCCTGCCCCATATGACTCAGATAACATTCATTGCCCGCCCCCCCACGTTGTGTACCTGTGGTAGCAACAGACAGGGTCTCTCCAAGTTTCCATTCCTCAACTCACAAATAATTAGCTGTACTTCTTATGTCCAAGTGACAACAGGACCAAAATACTTGTTAATCAGACTGTGCTTAAGGTTCCGTCCTTCCTCTAGGCTTCTGCACTTTGACCCACCGTCAGCCTGAGCCAGCACACAACCCCTCCTGAGGGATGAAACACTCTTTGATTCATTATCGGTTCACACCACCCCTTCATTCCATTCCCCGACACTGGTTCTTTGTATCCTCCATATAAAAGAAAGTACCTTTTTTGCCTAACTTTTGAGATGCTTGCTGATCCTGTGGTCTCAGTGTTCTCCCTGTTACATAGTCCCTTCTCCCCACCATTTACCTTAAAATAATCTTTGGAATAAAGTTTCTCCTTACCAATTCTGAATTCGTATTTTATTTGACAGGGTATAAGTTTTTTAATCCGTTAGGCAAATACTTAATATCACAATTACTGTACCATATTACTGTAAAACTCTGTAAAGTTGGTAAGAACCTGTCAGACTGTCTTCCAAAGTCTGTGTGCGACTTAGAATTCCAGCCTTAAATGAATGGCTGTTGGTGTTGCTCTGCATGCCCCCCAGCAGTTGGTTTTGTCAGCTTTTCAGATATTAGCCATTCTAATAATGTGTAGTGTTATCTCATTATGATTTTAATTTGCAATTCCCAAGTGCCAAATTATATTGAGCATCCTGTCGTATGCTCATTTGCCATTAGTATATCTTAATTGGTGAGGTGTCTGTTCAGACCTTTTGCCCATTTATAATTGAGTTATCTATTAATTGTTGAGTTGTATCAGTTCTTCGTATATTTAGATACAATCCTATTATCAGACATGGGTTTTGCAAAACTTTTCTTCCAGTCTCTGGTTTGTCTTTCATTTCTTAACATTCTCTTTTGTAGAACACACATTTTATTTTTAATAAAGTCCAACTAATCCTTTTTTTCTGATATGGATTCCTCTTTTGGTGTTCTGTCTAAAAGCTCATCAGAAAACACGAAGACATGTTGATTTCCTCCTATGTTTTCTTCCAGACGTTTTATATTTTGAATTTTACACATAGGACTTTGGTCCGTTTTGAGTTAATTTTTTGTAAACGTGTAAGGTCTGTGTGTAGGTTAATTTTTTTTTAAATTGAACTATGGTTGATTTACAAGATTGTGTTAGTTTCAGGTGTACAGCCAAGTGATTCGTTTATACATATACATGTGTGTATATACATATAGGTTAACATTTTTTTTTT
>NW_006785268.1:0-230 GCF_000442215.2 Lipotes vexillifer
TGTGAAATAATGGTTGAGCAATCCTAATTGTAGTGCTGGTGTCAAAGACACGAGGGTGTACAGGAGACTTTCTTAGCACTTATGGCCACTCACCCGCCTTCTCTCCACATCCCCCCTGCAGCTCTCCCTGTACCATCTGAGGCAACAAGAGAGGAGTGAGATGGCAGAGTGAAGGCCACATGGTTATGACTGTGTGGAGAAACAGAAAACCTCTGGAGAGAGAAATGGGG
>NW_006785270.1:0-201 GCF_000442215.2 Lipotes vexillifer
CTAATCTCCCGTCTCTTTCCAATCCCTCACTCCCCAAATAGTTTCTGTGTATCCTTTAGAATAGATAGTCTGTCATTACCAAAATTCCCAATCTTCAGTATTTTCCTTTAATGTTTCCTTTATCTTCTGACTTGAATAAAAAACTGATTTCCGGGCTTCCCTGGTGGCGCAGTGATTGAGAGTCCGCCTGCCGATGCAGGG
>NW_006785271.1:0-1773 GCF_000442215.2 Lipotes vexillifer
CTGAGCCTGCACGTCCGGAGCCTGTGCTCCGCAACGGGAGAGGCCGCAACAGTGAGAGGCCCCACGTACAGGAAAAAAAAAGACGAAAAACAAAAGTATCACATGTCCTTAGGAGGACAGTAAGGTAACCAAAAGCCCATTGGTACCTCATGGTCTCCATGTCCCTCAAGGAATCATTCAGGCTAAGTGACAGGCATGAAAGGAGGCTCCGTAGCAGCCTCCCCAAGGCTGGTGCCCTTGCCCTCTGGCCAAGCCTTCCGCATTTAGGGTCATCCCCCTGACGTGGCCAGCTCCCCTCTCCTCTTCTGGCACCTGGGTCAGGATCTCGTACTTGATGGCTTTCTCAAAAACTTTCCAGTAACATTTTTCTGCTTTCCTGAAAACCCTAAGCTTTATATGACTACCCTAGTTTGGGATTTGTGTAGGTGGTTTTTTTAAAAAAACACAATTTGTATTGATTTTTATTCTGACTATATAAGTAGGACATATTACATATAGAAAATTTAGAAAAAAGATACATTTTACTTTTTTAAATGTCAAAAATAATCAATAAAACAAAACTCAGCTTACCTTCCATGTGTTTTCTTATTAAGATTTTTACGTATTTAATATGAGGCTTTACTTATCATTTTCAACAGATCTATACTATTATCTGTTTTATCTTGAATATTTTTCCATGACCTGTAAGTATTCTTTATAAACATCATTTGACACTGATGCATAGTATTTCATCCTATAATCACCTCATAAGTTATCTAACAATCCCCTGGTGTTGTCACCAAATTTTTGCTATTTTCAAATACCACATTGAACATCTCTCATGATTTAGCTGAAGTGAAAGAAGGCTTCGTGTCCCTCCCTCTTTGTCTGATAAATGACAGATCAAAAGTATTTCCCTCCTAATAGACCCTCTTTGTCCATATTTCAATGTTCTCACAGACACAGTCTTTGTGACCCCCACCCATACCAGTATATCTTTCTGCCCTTTGGAGCAATTTGTCCTTGGCTATGGTTCACTTACACTTCTGAACTAAAGGTAAATGATGAAGTTATGTCTCCAGTCTGAGAGAAGATTCACTTCTAGAATTTGACCCAGTATTCCTAGCTCTGACTCTCTAAGATATAGGGGAAGTTATATCTTACCCAGGGCCTGATGTCTTTCTAAGGACAGTTTATAGAAAGCAGTATGCCCTTCTCTAAAAGGTTACCCTTATTCAGGAGTCCCCAGACCACCCAGATCTAGAACAAGAGGCTCTGAAATTCATCACAGAGATGAAGAATACGTACAGTAGAAACAAAGACTCCCCCAAATTTCCTCTGATTGATAACAAAAGGTTAAGGAGCAAATTAATAGCTGCTGTGAAGCATATAAAAGAAATATGCTTCAAGCATGTAGCATGTAGTTAATAATATGTATATGGTAATGCTTAATTGAATCAACATTAGTTGGAAAGAAGGAGTGCAATTATCTGGTCCAGCTCCTTTATTTTGCAAAGGAGGATGCTGAAGACCAGATAGGTTAGTTGATTTACACAAACCCACAAACAATAATTAAGTATACTTGATTTTATTAATTGACTAACTGTATTTGGTTTTCACTCCTTAGAATAAAAAGAAACACAAACTTTGGCATTTGCCTTCCTTTTTTTTTGTTTTTTTTTTTTGCGGTACGCGGGCCTTTCACTGTTGTGGCCTCTTCCGTTGTGGAGAACAGGCTCCGGACGCGCAGGCTCAGCGGCCATAGCTCACGGGCCCAGCCGCTCCGCGGCATGT
>NW_006785272.1:0-26938 GCF_000442215.2 Lipotes vexillifer
TAACTCTATTTCTGTTTTGTAGATAAGTTCATTTGTACCCTTTTTTAGATTCCACATATAAGCGGTATCATATGATATTTGTCTTTCATGAGACAGGATTTAAATAGGCATATATATAAAATCACTTAGCATGAAGTGATATAAACATCATGCACTGACAAAAGCAAAACAGATTTGCATTTGAAAGAGTAATACACATGATTGAGAATTCACATTTCTAGAAATAGAATGATACATATACCCTGTAAGAAAGAAGAAAAAGAAACTGAATAAAGAAGGAAACAAAGAAAAGGAAGAAACCAAGAAAGAAAAACAAAGAAAATACCTTGGTGTATGATCATGGGATAAATGATGACTGAAATGTGAAAAAATTGCATAAACTGTAATGTGCTAAATTTCATGAAACTGGGAGTTCACTTCTTTCAGATACTCAGGGCAAGTGAAAATCTCTCAGATGAGTAAGGGGACAGGCTGATTTGCTCTAACAAAGACTGTGACTCAGAGGCTGTTTTTCTTTCTTTTTCTGGGGGGGGCGGTGGGGGCTGCCCTGAGTGGCACGTGGGATCTTAGTACCCTGACCAAGGATGGAACACTGAAGTGGAAGAGGACCGCCAGGGAAGTCCCCAGAGGCTGTTTTTCTTTCACGTGTCCGTTCATATATAACAGATAATCAAGAGGAAAATTGATGTCTTCAATAACTGGCTTTTTTCTAAGTGCGCAAAAAAGAGCTTATCGATGCCGTCTCTTAGCCATCCTGAAAAAATATCCTGAGCAAGGGGATCTAAGTGTAAGAAAATAATGTACTGTGTTCCAAAGCAGTTGTGTTTCCACCCTATTGGGTCAAGATTAGGCACATGACACACCAAGCTTCAAAACTTATCTGGAAGTGCTGGATGCGCATTAAAAGCTTTTGTTTGTTTGTTTTGGTTTGGTTTAGAAGAAAAAACTTCAATGACAGGAACAGCAGAAGAAATATACATGAGGTTATGTTCCATGAAAATAAACTGATCTTCAACAAGAACGATGTCATAGTGTTCTGGGTTAGAACCAGGAATGAGTTCTCCAGAAGAGTAAACTCTGCTTTTCACCATCTCCAAGATGTCGAGTGTTTACCTTTTCAGCATCTGGCTCCTAAGGGTCATGGACAAGGAATATCTACTTATCTTTGAATCTCTTAAATAGGAGACTAAGTCAGAATTGATTCTCCAAATTTGGAAATACTTATCAGAAATGTGCCCTTATTCTGTCCATCTATATTACGTAGCTTTCAGAGAACACATTCTCTCTACTCTTGTCCCCTGTTTCATGTAGCCCTTCATTAACTAACAAATTTCTTTATCAGCTTCTTTTGACAAACTGCATCTCTCCAGGTGATCTCAGATTGTATAATTTTACTTTATTTGCCTTCAACTCATCACTTCTTTCCATTTCCACCTAAAATTCCTGAGTGCTTTCTGTTGACACTAAAATTTCAGTGAGCAACAGCCATTACACCTTGAATTTCATAAGCTTAATTTTGCCCCTTTTCAAAGAAAGTTTTATAGCTAATATTCTTCTTATTTAGTTTGCATTTAGTTGTACATACTGGCAGAATTAGCTGCTGTGGGCCTTTGGACTTGTCTTTGATTGGAAGGTGAGGAAAATATGTACTGGATACATTTTCTTAGCTATAATGTCAAGAATTTCTTATTCTAAAGACGTTTCTACATCTTTCAGTTTTGATGACCTTTATTAGAATTAATTTCATCTGGGTCATATTTACAATTGAGTAATGAAATCAAGGTGAGACCACTGGGAACATTGCCAATGAAACCCATAATGTGAGTCTTCTCATCCCCAGAAGAGGTTATTTATTTATTTAGCTGGTCACTGTTTTTTTTTCTTTTTTTGTGTCAGATTTTTCAAAAGAAGATTCTTCAAAAAAAAAAAATTCTTCAGAGAAGATTATCGATGGAAATAAAAAAACTGATACAGAAAATTCATCATACGTGTAGTTTAAACAGGGAGATAAACATGTAAAACAGAGAATGTATAAAGTGAGAAGAGAACATGGCCCATGATAAATTCCTGGGAAAGCTATAATTTTAAAGAAACATTAAGGAAAATGAGAGGAGTTATGGCAAATAAAAATGGCAAAATAAAGGAAATAAATAGTACTTTGAAAGCATAAACTGAGTGCTTACCATGTGAGCTCGATTTTACCAGCACCGTAGAGTTGACCTTTATCACTGTAGCTAAAGATACTAAGAATTAGCAGAGATGACTGCCCAGGTTCTCCTGCTGTCGGCTTTCCTTTGATTCCCTGCTAGTGACTAAGGATTCAAGATTATGTTAAATATCGTTACTGTTATTAGATAATGAAAAATGCAGAAAATATGATTTTCGTCCCCAGCTCAACTCCTGATGTGTGATTTTGGTCAAATTTCCTCATATCTCTTTGAGATTTTATTATATTTTTTAAACATTTTATCTCTTAATTTTCTATCTTTTTTCTAGGATTTAATTTCTGTTCACCTAAAACATTTGTCTTTTAGAGCATGAAAGCTTTCTAACTTTGGGTGACTGAATTGTACAAGCATGCCACTGTTTTAAAGGGAAGGGCTTAAGTTTATTGTTTTCTTACTAGAGAAAATCATAAGGAAATACCTTTTTTTGAAAAGATAGGAAGAAAATCTACAAAAAACTGGAAGAAGAGAGACTTGTTGCTATGTGGAAAGGAGATTAGTAGCAATTGTTTCCTTCAATCCCATTTTAGGAAAAGCATCATTCACTCTGTGTTACTTTATCTGCAGCCACGAGGAATTCTTCCTATGTGAGTTTCTGCCCTCACCGATGGTTCATTTCCAAGATGCCTGGGAAACATCCACAACTAACCTGCATTAACATAATCCTTTCAAGTAGAAAAATCACATTTACTGAAAGGAAGCAGGCTGTAAAAATCAAAAAAGGATGATGAGGAAAAGTTTGTCTGATTTGTAGAGCCTTGTGCTTGGAAGATCAGCACAGTTTCTAGAGAGTTAGAGTCCAGGGAAGCTTCTCATATGGAGTGAAGGAACCATTGCCTCAGTAAATGTTCAGACTAATCTGACATAATTTCTCAACAATTCTGTAGTAACATTGTTCTTCATCAACCAGGTAAAAACATACCATAGAGTCTATTATTCCCCTCAACATCCTATCCTGGAACACAAATCTGTAATTCTGTATATATCAAAAAGTGTGTCTTTTTTTAGGAAATGTGTGGCTGGACTGTATAACTATTTTTTTTTTTTTTTGTATTTCACTTCCATATTATTATTTATTTATATTCTTATAAGCAAGTTTTCCACTATCTTCTGTGTTACTGCCTTACATGCTCTAGATTTTATATACAACTTTAGGAATCAGTTTGCATATCTATATAAACTATTTTATGGATCTTATTTTCAATGAAAATTCAATTAACAATCAAGGTAAGGGAAAAAAAGAGCATTTTACTCAAGCCAAACTGAGGAGTATAACCCAGGAGACAGACCCTCAGAAGCTCTGAGAACTATTCCACCTGTTAGAAATGGAAGGAACAGTCACATAAATTTTCAGGACAAAGGGATCATACATCAAAATGACATATTGATATTTTATATAAAGTTCACTAAAGATATACAGTCCAGGTAACACATACCAAGTTAGCAGCAAGTCGTTACGATCCCTTACAGAGTTGAGAAAGAATGCTCTTCAAGAAGTTACGTTGCCAACATTAGAAGAAAGGGAAGAAAATGATCTTTATGCTCGAGTGGGCACCCCCATCTTTGAGGAGGTCTAGTTAGTGTGGAATGCAGATGCACACTGCACATGAGGGAGGGAGACAGGAGGCCCAGACAAACACAGGAAGAGAATTTTATGTTTAAATTTTCTTGTCATACCTAAAAATACAAATATTATTTCATCATTATCAATGTCTCATCTACATTTTTCCATCAACTAGTGCAGTGGTTTCAAATGGGGGTGATTTTTTTCTTCCAGAGGGCAATTGTTGATATGTGGAAAAATTTTTGGTTGTCACAGTTGGAAGTTACCACTGATATTTCATGGGTAGAGACCAAGGATTCTGCTAAGCATCCTACAAGGCAGACCTACAAGAAAAAAAACACCAGTCCCAACTGTCAATTGTTCTGATGTTGAGGAAGCCCTGAACTAGAAAATCTTAATATGGATGAATAGTAAGACTTTTAATTAGCCAGTAACAGGAGAGAACAGGCAGGAATGAATGGAAAGCTAAGAATGAAAATAAAATGTTGTCGGTCTAAGATTTTTATGGGATTCCCTGCAATCACTCTAGATGATTCAATTCATATCTACTAGCAAACAATATTTTGACTTGGAATTTTGTCACTGTGATTAGAGACTTTCTGCCTTTCAATCTATAAACATATTTTCAATACTGTGAATAATACATCTGAATACATTCCTTGATTATTTTGTTGCTTATTTATTAACACTTGTTTTAGGTACTGAGGAGTAGCCATGAACAAGACAGGCATCATTCCTACCCTTATGAAGGCTATAGTCAGGGAGCAAGGAACTGAATAAATGCTACAGGAATTGTAGTTACAATTTGGGTCAGTGTATGAAAGGGGAAAAAAGGGAGTATATTAAAGGAATATAAAATGAAGTATAAAGTTAGGCTAGTGTAAGGGAGTGGCATTTGAAGACAGACTTGAAGGGTAAATAGGGTGGGGTGGGTGGAGATCCTGAGGTGGGAAGGAGGTCAGGTACAGGACCTAGAGGAAGACTGGAAGGACTGGAACAGATCACCACATTCCCCTATTCTTCCTTACTATGGATCAGTGTTAGAAGATTCCACACTACAGAACCACACACCATCAGGGAATCACAGATCTAGGGAAAGGAACAGGATTTTCTTGAGCATGGCTAATTTTCAGGTAGCTTGGCATCTTGCAGCAGAATTTGGATGTAGTGATGCTCGCTGCCTGCTGATTCCAATGTACTGCATCTTCCTTCTTTGTCCAGAGTCAGGGAACCTGTATCCAATGGAAAGGACTTTTTGCACTTGTAGATTTTAGAGCCAAAGACTCCTTCTCAACATGAAGGCTTTGTAGAGCCTTGAGCATAATCATGTATCACCCAAAGAATTTCAATTAACTTTATCACCCAGCCATTGGATACAAGTTCCATAAAGGCAGGTATGCTGCAGGATTTTCTTCATACCTTTGTCATTGCTACCCAGGTCTGTACCTGGCACTCAGTAAAGAGAGGGTTTAATCATCATTGTGATCATAATATCCTTTTTTAAAAAATATTTAATTTACTTATTTCGTTGTGACAGGTCTTAGTTGTGGCTCGCTGGCTCCTTAGTTGTGGCATGTGCATTCTTAGCATGCATGTGGGACCTAGTTCCCTGACCAGGGATTGAACCTGGACCCCCTTCATTGGGAGCAGGGAGTCTTAACCACTGTGCCACCAGGTAAGTCCTGATTGTAATATCCTTTTAATCTCTTAGCTGTACCATCCTCCAGCTCTCTAAGTGCTCGCACAGACATCACTCACCCAGTATTCCTCAGAAGCCTCTTCAGTGGAACGGTGTCTGTGAGCCCTGTGCTCCTGACTTTGAGAGCAGACCAAACAGAGGAAGCTCTTGTTGGCTTCGCAGAAGATCTTCTTTGTCTCCTTATGGGTCCCACACATATGTTCCTCAGAGTTCAGGAATTGCCCGAGATTTGCTTTTCTGGCAATGGACACCAGATTCTTCAGAAGAAAATTGGTTTTGAGGTTTGTCTTCTCTGATCGTTGTCTGCACACTGGGCAACTGGCAGGGTCTTTGGCTTGTCGCCAGAGAAGACAGAGACAGGACCTACAGAAGCTGTGTCCCCAGCCTATGGTGACTGGGTCTAGAAGGTAATCCAGGCACACGAGGCAGGTGAGCTCTTTCTGGAAGGCTTCTGGGATGTCTGAGTCCATTTTTTCTGAGGGAGGGAAATCAGGAGTTTATTCCTCTACCCCAAAGACAGAAAAGGCCCAAGGAATATCAGACACAGATTGTCACTGAATAATATACTGCTTTACGCAGGATTTTGCATTTGACAGAAATGGAAAACTGAGACACAAAGAGAACTCTCAAGAGCTGCAGAAAATTTTTTCAGCTGCCAAACCAACACAACTTCTTGCCTTCCTTTCCCCCACCTAAAGGAGATGTGTTGAGATCTTATTTTCCTCTAGATAACATAAGCCTCAGGAGTTTGACCTAATTGATAGCTCTATGTGGTGGGTCCTGATGGCTCTAAACAATCAATCATGATGCTCAATGCCAGTCATTGATTTAGCGCAGCATACTCGACTAAGCTTGTATTTTTATTATTTCGTATAATTGTCAGGCATTTTTCTTTGGATGTCCTTTTTTATCTCATTCTGAATCTAGATCCACAAACACTTTTTTTCTTTGCAAAACACTTTCTGAATAATTCAGAGATAATGAAGAGGAACCTAAACATTGTCAGATTGGATCCTATTCTAACCAGAAGCAACTTACATGGATATACTAATCAGTTGAGTTTGCCTTCCTGTCTTATCTGTACCACACTCATCAATCAAACCAAAAATGAAAGAGAATGGTTATAACTTCGCAGTCTTTAAAACTGTTATCAAGCACCCCTTTCACCTTGTGGTAAGATGCAGTTTGTATGTAATGGTAATAATCAGCGCCAAAAAACAAATCATGCTTTTTAAAACTGATTTTGCTAAAAAATTGGGTCCTAGTGTCTGTACCAGTTAAGTACTGAGGTTCCTCAACTTTCTTATATTTCTGTATGTACACAAGTGTCACTTTTCTCTTGCCCAATCATTTCTTAGCTTCTTTAAAATTTCAGTCAGAATAACTCACATTTCTGAAGAGACAAAGTTTAATTCACTTTAAAACAATATTTTCTCCCAAATTATTTCATGCATCACCTAGTTCTGTTGTGTAGAATATTATGTCTCCTGTGTATACAGGCACACTCCACTTTTAAAGTAGACTGTAATAGGTACTGCACATGAAGTCAAATAGTCCTAAAAATTATTTTTAGGCTCTACATGAAACACAAACGTATAAGATATCAGACAACCACTTTCTGAGTCTTCGTAATGCATAGAAATAACTAAGAGATGAACAAAATCTGATAACTAAAGTTAATCACCATATTAATTCCAACATGTATGCCAAGACAAGATGGCAATACAGTCATTTCACTAAGTTGGCACACAAGATTATTTCAATGAAACAGCCTCAATTTTCTGTTAACATTAGGAAATTGTGTTTTTTCCCCTCAGGAGAGTCCCATGAACTGCTCTATGGTAAACTGTGTACTCACTGAAAGTGCTGTAGAAACAATCCTTGCTGGAGAAATAACAAGACAATGTTCGCTGGGGATCAAGGCTTCCCAGGGTGGTGGTGGTAGCTCTCAGAAGTCTCCAGAGCCAGGTGAGCTCCAAACACTGGCTCTGAGTTCTGGAGAAGAATGAATTTGGCTCCTTTAGTGTCCTTACATTGAGCTCTGAACCACACCCGCTTTTGCCAAGTGATTGCATTTCACCAGTCTTCTAATAGGGTTAATATGGATGATGAGATTTCCTGAAACCTAGGACAAGACTGCTTTAACACCTTGGATAATCTTCATAAACCCATCTCTGCAAACATCTTCTCACCAAGAACCACTGATTATACCACAAAGCCACCCTCAAATAGGCCTTCATATGTGTTTCTAGATATCATGGATTTTTATTTTTAACTTACCAAAGAAGTTGGAAAGATTATTTCATCACTTAGAGAGTTTAGCAAATGTCTTGGAAAACCTGGAAATCTGATCAAGGCCCCCAGTGTCTCCCAGCAACAACAGAACAGGAGATTCTCTGCCTGGTGCTCCCCAACCCAGCTCAGAGGGGACAGTAGAGAAAGGCCCCAGCACAGAGACCCCTTTGGGACAATGTCATTTATAGGTTGCTTTGGAACAAAACAGGACAACAATAACCACAATGAGAAAACTAGGACAAAGAAACATTTTGAAGAAATAACACATAACCTTACCTTCCTTTCCTGATATATTTCTCATTCAACAATCGACTTGAGAATGCAGAGTTTTTGGAAGGAGTGAGAATCATGACCCTGTCTTGAAGTCTTCCAAGATACATGTACCATATATATATGTTCCCAGTGGTTGATGCTCCTAAATGTTTATGAACATGATTTTAAAATGACCTTGAACTGCAAAAGCACAACCTGTCTCTCATGGGGGACCACAATTGTTACAAGCATTCCCAAGGTCATTATTTTTCAATTCTTAACCAATTTCCCTAGCACCCTTCTTTTCTAAGTGACGTATGGCAATATAGGTTAATTACTACAATAATAATTTGAGTTTCCAATTAGTCATAAAGTCGTTTGGGGAATGCTGACATGAAAGTGATTTTATTTTATTTCTCTGTTTTCCTATATTTTACATATTGCAGCAGTCCCTAAAATCAGAGCACCAGCTGCAAATGTACAGTTTCCTCTTCAGGAGACACTGACACTCTGGATCTCCTCAGTGGAAGAGGTTGAAGACAGCACTAGCCCAGAGTTCCCTGGAGAGGATGACATTGGGCCTGTAAGTGTATGTTTAATTAGGAGCCTGCCCCTCAAGCAGCAGCTAGGAAGACACATAAGGGTAAGCTCTCTAGTTTAAAATCACGATAAAAGACTTTACTTATGGGCTTCCCTGGTGGTGCAGTGGTTGAGATTCCGCCTGCCAATGCAGGGGACGTGGGTTCGTGCCCTGGTCCGGGAAAATCCCACATGCGCGGAGCGGCTGGGCCCGTGAGCCATGGCCGCTGAGCCTGCACGTCCGGAGCCTGTGCTCCGCAACGGGAGAGGCCACAACCGTGATAGGCCCGCGTAACACACACACACACACAAAAGACTTTACTTCTGTCTGCAAAACTGCTTCATGGTATCACTTGGATTAGTTTAGTGCCTGATTGAATAATCAGAGGTGTGTGCATGCTAAAACATGCTGCTGCCCTCACTTCCCCTCTTGTAGTCTAGCCCGGCCAAGTTGGCATGTCAAGAAGCCATCATGAGGTTATATGCTGCAAAAGTTATCAAACATAAAAATGTCTCCTTGATCTATTTTAAGTTTATTATTCAAGACCACCCACAGAATGAATGCCCTAGATATATTGATACATTCTGGAACTCAATAAGTTGATCATATTACTACACATTTCTGATTGCAAAGGTAAGAAACTAACATTTTGGCTTCTAAGTTTACTGTCTGTGAGCTTGACTAACATCAGTGAATTTCTATTTTTAATTTTATATCATTCAGTATTGTGAATTGTTTTGCAGTGTTTTTGTTGTCATGTGGAATCAGCTCTTTTAGAATATTAATAAAAATCCAGGGCTTCCCTGGTGGCGCAGTGGTTGAGAGTCCGCCTGCTGATGCTGGGGGACGTGGGTTCGTGCCCCGGTCCGGGAAGATCCCACATGCTGCGGAGCGGCTGGGCCGGTGAGCCATGGCCGCTGAGCCTGCGCGTCCAGATCCTGTGCTCCGCAACGGGAAAGGCCACAACAGTGAGAGGCCCACATACCGCAAAAAAAAAAAAAAAAAATCCATTGGTTGAAAACATACAAGAGATCATAGACTAAGTCAGTAATTACCAGCTCTTGTCACTGACATAACAGGTTAATAATATGTAGTGTATTTTGTTCAGTGATATCCAGCATTTCAGAAATTTTGACTGATTTCTATTTATTGATTTAGCTATTGAAAGTGCAGCATAATACATTCTTTTGTACACATATCCTTGTTTGTGAGAATTTTTATTGGAAAGAATGCTCAAGATGATGTTGCTGAGTTAAAAGGATATGTGGATATAAGCTTTTTTTTTTTTTTTTGCGGTACATGGGCCTCTCACTGTTGTGGCCTCTCCCATTGCGGAGCACAGGATCCGGACGCGCAGGCTCAGCGTCCATGGCTCATGGGCCCAGCCACTCCACGGCATGTGGGATCTTCCTGAACCAGGGCACGAACCCATGTCCCCTGCATCGGCAGGTGGACTCTCAACCACTGCGCCACCAGGGAAGCCCGATATAAGCTTTTGACAGTTGCCAGTGGACTGTCCTGATTCAGAGTGGGATGATTTTGCTGTGACTGGATGGATGCGGGACTGTGAACAGGTTTCCTCAGCCTCCCACTAAATGAGAAGTGTGGTGGGATGAACACAGCTCAGAGCCAGGGAAGGAACAGGGATTGCAGGTCTCTAGCCAGCTCCTCAGGACTCTTAGCCAGGGCAGCACCGCCTGTGAGGCATCTGCCTTTTTGAAGCTCTGGGACAAATTTGAGAAGAGTGGCCTTATAAAACAGAGGCTCTGGAGGATGGAGTTGTAGTGACCAGAAGCTCAGCAGGCAGGCCAGGGCCATCACACCTATCAGGGTAGAGGAGAATGGATTCCTAGGTGACATGGGAAACACTGACTGTAGGCTTAGAAAAAGGACCGAAGCCCTTGGTGAGGGGAGAGTAGAATTTCAGCCAGACCTTTCTCTCTGTAACCCCTGCTCCTGCACATAAACATTCCCACATAGCAGCTCTATTAGCAGCTCCACTGTTGACTGAAGTCCATGTTGCTTTGCTGTTGCTGCAGAGGGGAGGGGCCAGGAGCAAACAGCTGGGCACCTCAACCTCCTCTCCCTTGGTGTGTTGGGGCTTTAGCTCCTGGCTCCAGAAGAACCAAAGCAGAAGAAACTTTTCGTACCTTATTTCATTAGATACAACTTCAAATACAATGTTGAAAAGGAGTGGTGGAGAAAACACATTTGCTTTTTTCCTGATCTTACCAGAAGGCTTCCGGTTTCTCACAGTTAAGTATAATGTTAGCTGTATGTTTTTGTAGATGGTCTTTATCAAGTTGAGGATGTTTCTTTCTATTTCTTGTTTGCAGAGGTTTTTTTTTTTTTTTTTTTTTTTTTTACCATAAATGAGTACTGAATTTTGTCAAATGCTTTTGTTGCATCTGTTGATACAATCATATCATTTTTTTCTTCATTGTACTATTGACGTGATATGTTACATTAATTGTTGTAAATGTTGAACCAGCTTTGCATATCTGGGATAAAGCCCACTTGGTCACGGTGTAGAATTTCTTTTATACATTGTTGGATTCTATCTTATAATATTTTGCTGAGGAATTTTGTATCTATGCTTATGAAATTTATTGATATGTTCTTTTCATTTCTTGTGATCTCTTTGTCTGTTTTTGGTCTTTGGGTACTGAATGCTGGCTTCATACAATGAGTTAGGACATATTCCCTCTGCTTCTATCTTCTGGAAGAGGCAGCAGACAATTGCTTCATCATTAAAATTTGGTAGATTTCACCAGTGGATCCATCTGAGCCTTGTGATTTCTATTTTGGAAGGTTTCTAAACCTTGACTCAAATTCCTTAATAGATGTAGGACTTTGCAAATTGTCTCTTTTTTCTTATTTGGATTTTGATAAATTGGTTCTTTTAAGAAATTTACTTTTTCTCCAGGATACCAAATCTGCATAGAGTTGTTCAAAACATTCCTATTTATCCTTTTAATGTCCATAGTATCTGTCATAATGTCTCCTCTTTCATTTCTGTTATTAATAATTTGTGCCTTCACTCTTTTTTCTTAGTTAAGTTGCATAAAGACTTTTTCATTTAATGATTTTTATTTACTGTTAAAAAGCACAGTATATATGGGCTCCCCTGGTGGTGCAGTGGTTGAGATCCCACGTGCCGTGCGGAGCGGCTGGGCCCGTGAGCCATGGCGGCTGAGCCTGCGCGTCCGGAGCCTGTGCTCCGCAACGCAAGAAATCGTATAAAATTTTGTCAACAATATTTTATGAAAAGAATTCCAGTTAATATATGCATGCCCCAGAAAGCAAAGCATAGTCTACCTCTCTTTTAAGGATAGGAAGGACTTAGTGACTCAATTCCATAAAACAGAGTAATAAAAGAGGAAAAAAATCAACGTTACAGGAAAGAAACCTTCCAAATATGACCTTAACCAAGTAATCATGCTTAACATCAACAGTCATGTTAGGTGGATACCTCATAATTCTGATAGGATGTGATGAGAAGAATGTTGTACCTTTGCGTTGCTCCTCTCGAAAACATAACCCCTGTCTAATTATGAGAAAACCCAACACTGAGCATCATTTTACAAAAGGCCTGGCCAGTATATTTTAAATCTGTGAAGGTCAGGAAAATCAAGAAAAGAAACTGTCACAAACCAGAGGACGAATGAGCACAAAGGACCATCCTGGATGGGATCCTGGAATGGGAAAAGGACATTAATATGAAAACTGGTGCAATCTAAATAAAGTTTGGAATTTAAAAATTTGGAGATAATAATAACATGTCAATATTGATTTCATAGTTTTGACAAATGTTGCATAAAATAAAATATGATAATCTTAGGGGAAAAAGAAACTACATGAGGGTGTATATGATAAATCTCTGTATCTGTTTTTCAACGTTTTTGCAATTCTAAAAATATTCCAGAGTAAAATTTAAAAGTTTACTAAAAAGATAAACACAGGAATAATTGAATTTCCATATGAACTGTTAAATCCACACAGTGTAATATTAAATAGAAGATGAAAAGGATACAATCTTTGCATGTACTGATATGAAAGTACTTCATGACATATTTCTCTAACGAAAAAGGCAAATTCTGGAAGGGTTTATATAACATAATTGAGTATCTGCAAAATATCCACATAAATCAGTGTTTTTCCTATCACGAATTTTGTGTGTGTGATAGGTGGAAGCCTGATTCAGACCTGAGTCTCTGAATCTCCACAGCTGGGTCTGCTTTTCCTCTCAGTTCTGCTCTATGCCCCTGTTTCTCTTTTGTGATATCTATCGAGGATGTCACTTCAGGAGCAGGCTTTCACGTTGCACTTGCCTGGCATTTTCTCTTTTCTGTTGTGATGGTTTGCGAGTAGATCCTCGTGGGATGATACATTCACAGCTAAATCCTCTCAGTGAAGATCTCAGGGATGACTTGTGTCCATCTTAGTCCCATCAAATTTGAGAATCAATTCTTTCTGCAGGAAAAAAGACATGTCTAAAATCTCATATGGGATTGTCTTCTGTGTGTAATATTTCGTACTATGTTTCAGTACCTAAATCGTGAATATGGGTCAGTGCCTATGATAAAAGGACAACAATAACTGCCTAGAAAGAAAAGGAGTGGGGATCTGTGTTTGTGGAAAGAGCAGAGGGGACGTTTGAAGAGAGGAGAGCCAAGCACCATGGGGGAAGGCGGTGAGTACCAAGAATCTGGAAAAGCTATAATGGGACAATATAAAAATTATAATAGGTAATACTTTTAATTTTATGTGCTTAGAAGACTTTTTTGTGATTTTTAAATATTGAAATCAAAGAAATGGAGTTATTATTTATCTGCATCTAGGAGAATTCTGAACAGTTGTGGCTAACTTAGGTCTATGATAGGTTCCAGAGCCTGAATTGATTCTGATGCTGTCTGAGAAAAGATGAGTCCCACAGATTTAGCGGAAATGTTAGGGAGGACTTTGAACATTATCTGCATGGAGCATTTTGAGCCAAATATTTCTATTTCTTAAGAAGCAGAGTGACTCCCATTAATATTTGGGTAACTGAAGGAACAATTATATGTCTGCACTTTGTATCGTCCTGTGGGAACTGCTGTGGCATAAAGTGAAACAAACAGCAAAGAAACAGCAGAACCTGGAGAGTTCTCAAGATAAGCACCAGTTCTGACATCCGATGTCTTCTGTGTCCAGTGCACTAAGGCTGGTCCTTAAAAATTAAATACTAGCAATACTAACAGTGGGTCCCTAATTCGTAACAGACCAACGTACAAAGGAAGAGTCAACATTTTCCCCCAAGTATTGGAGGTAATGACAGAAAGAAATCATTCGCTAGGAAGGTTAAGACAGACACACCACAAAAATTACCCCATCAGTGAATATTATACCCAACTAATGGTTTTTCTTTGTGTTGAAAAATATCATTTTCTCAGTATTAGCCCCAAGGAAAGCAGAAGCATCTGGATGAAACTGAATTAAAAGTTCTCCTCTACAGTATTTAATTGGCATACGTGAGTGCATATATATGACAGTGAGGTGTGTGTGTGTGTGTGTGTATAATGAAGGAAGAAAATGTGAAAAGGTTTAACTATTGCCCATAATATTTGACTTGACTGATAATATTTTGTGATATATCTCAAAAAACTGGATACCTTTTAAATATTAATTCTATAACAGAGATTTAAAGATGAATGATCCTACTCTATGGTTACTATAATCCACTTATAATATATGTAATTTAATTCTGTGGATGAAATTATGGAAATATAAATTTAACCCCAAACCTATTCTGTATTTCAGAAGGGGATAGGCAGAAGTCTCTTTCCCCTTAGCACCAACAAAAAAGCACAAGATAAAATAGTTGCATAAGTAATACCCATAATTCTCAATTATTTTTTGAGCAGTGTTTTTGCAAGTGACAATTTCCATAGCGTCAAGGTGAGAAAGGAAAAGAGGTAGAATTCAGGGCTGTAGCCTCTGTTTTCTACTCAAGGACTAACCTGCAGTGTTTCTTCTGTTCAGAGTCATTTGGAGTTGGCTGGACTATGGAAAACTCTGAAAGTTACAGCTGCTGACCCATCCAAGAGAACATAGAACCTCTGACCTGATTGGATGGATTTTCCTACCAGCATTGATGAGACCCATTCTACAATCTTCTTGTGAGTAAAATTTTCTGAGTACAGGAATTCATATTTCTTTCCCTTAAAAATAAAAAAAATTTTTTTTAATTTAACAGCAGACTTAAGAATTTCTCAGGTGGATGAAATATTCCTAGTTAATAAAAACTATGTAATTACTTTCAGTTTACTCTGGAGCCATAGAATTATAATACCTACAAGTGTTTGAAATTTATAAAGGAATACGAATGTTTCTGCTAAGTTATGATTTCTATGGTGTAAAAGTAAAATGTGGGTTTCTGGAGAGGAAATCCTAGACAGGTAGTTTTTCCATTTGGCATGATACCTAAAACTTGGTTGGGAACCTGCGTTGTAGAAGGTGAAGAGTAATGTTTCTTCAGGAGAGTTTGCAGCTTTGGTCTTTAAAGTGCCCCATGACAATCCAGCAACTGGTGACGGCTGCGAAAATGTAACACTGGTGATGCACTGAATACCAGAAAGCAGAGGAACTTCTGCACTCGCTCTGATATAGAAGTGGGAATTTTGATTAATTTCTGTCATTTATTTGAAAGCACAGTATATCAGATGGCACTGGTTTTTATTTTAACTTGGAATTTCCATATTTCCAAATGGGAAAACACTTGTGATAGGATAGTCAATCTGATATGATAGGGAATATGTTTTTACCTTTTTCTTAATTTAGGTAAGTAAATAAACTCTCTTAATGTTTTTAGTTTCCTCATCTAAGTCCTGGGATAATAATAAATGTAAGGTATTTGGAAAAATGCCTGGCTCGTAAAAGTGCCACACACAAAAACTACAGCACAACTGTATTTCAACGTTCATTGTTTTAAATACATTATCTTATCTTTTACAATAATTGGAAAGAAAACAATTTTTCCTCTCCAGATTCAGATTTCAAATATTCCACTTTTCATTTGTAAAGGTGATTTTATATAATTTTCCACCTTTTTTCTTAGTTACCATATATCTGAGAAGGCTTAGTCTTACACTAGAGGAATATCCTAAGAGACTGTTCAAGGTGTTTGGGGCAAGATCTTATTATGTACCACAGATATGAAGTTAGAAAAGATTGTCTTTTCTATCCAACTAATTAGATAAATGGATACGAGAAAATTGTGTGCTGTTACATTTCTTCCACTTGTTTAAATTCTAGTAAGTACCAGGTATTTTGTGGGGAGTTTTCTGAAGGAGGTAACGCTTTCACTATGGCTTAAAGACTGATAAAGTTAAGAAAATAAATACTCGAAATATTATATAATTTTCATTAAATCCTTTCCATTTAAAGACAAAAATTATGGCTCAATAGAATGCATTTATTCTAATGGACAGAGTCCAGCAAAATCTATAAATCAGTCATTAACTTAAGGTTCAAGTGTTCATGACTAATCCATGAAGTGCTCACAGCAGGATGCAAGTCTGGAGGGTCTCCTAGGCTTGTCTCATTTCTATTTCTAGCTCCTCAGTTGCACATTCAGGCCATGGCCATCAGGACCCTTCTTAGAAGGTAGCTATGCTCTGGAATCCTATGTTTTAGAGAAGATTAGATTCACAGTAAAGTTGAGTAGAACGTACAGAGAGTTCCCATATACCTCCTGCCTCCTCCAAATAAACACACACACAGTATCCCCCATCATCATACACTGTACCAGAGTGGTGTATTTATTACAATTGAAGAACCTACACTGGCACGTCATTATCACCCAAAGTCCATGGTTTTACGTTAGTGTTCACTCTTGTTGTTGTATATTCTGTAGGTTTTGACTGATGTATAGTGAACATGTGGAATCATGTATCCACCTTTATAATATACAGAAGAGTTACACTGCCCTAAAAATCTTTTGTGATCACCTATTCATTAGTACCCCCAGCCTCAACCCTTTGCAACCACTGATTATTTTACTGTCATCATATTTTTACTTTTTCCAGAATGTCCTATAGTAGGGCTCATGAAGCATGTAGACTTTTCAGATTAGCTTCTTTCACTTAGGGATATGCATTCAAGTATATGTCATGTGTCTTGCTGGCTTGATGGCTCATTTCTTTTTAGCACTGAATACTATTCCATTGTCTGGATGTACCAGAATTTCTTTATCCATTCACCTACCTAAGGACATCTTGGTTGCTTTCAAGTCTTGACAATAATGAGCAAAGCTGCTATAAACATCCCTGTGCAGGTTTTGTTTTTTGTTTTTTAATGAATACAGGTTTTCAACTGATTTGGGCAAATACAAAGGAGCATGATTACTGAATTACATGGTAGGAGGATATTTAGTTTTGTAACAAACTGCCTTATTGTCTTTCAGAATGCCTGTACTAGTTTGCATTCCCATCAGCCATGAGTCAAAGTTCCTGATTCTCCACATCCTCTCAGTATTCAGTGATGTCCTTATTTTGGGAATTTGACCATTCTTATACATGTGTTGTGGTATCTCATTGCTATTTTAAAGCCCTTTCCTTTTCAGGCATTTTAATTTTTAAAGTTCCCTTCGTTTTCTCTTATCCTATGCCCCTTGAGTGAGTAGCCAGTCTTTAGTTTTGTTCATTTGTAGTTAAAACAAGCTGTGGTGAGGTTGATTGGAAGGCATGTTGGAACGGGGCCTGAGGATTTTTAATTGTACAAAAGGAGCTCTTAATGCTCAACAAGAATCTCAACTCAGAATTTGGACCTGTTTTCATTTACGTTTTTAAAGGTAAATTAAATGATAGAAGCGACATATCCCAGGTGGGGTGTGCTTTTCTTGTGTATCACATAGGAGAGAACCTTTCTTTTTCTTTCTCTTCAGAAACATAGAAATCACACACTGCAGGACTTCCAGAAATAACTCACCTGCTGAATCTTGAGAGTGGAGAAGCTGGAGATTTGCTGAGATGTTTGAACTGCTGGGACGATATAAGTATCCCAAAGAACAAGAAATGGTGTTGCCTAAAGGCCAGGATGACTGGTCCAAAGAAGATATTGTGACGTTATTGGAATGTATGGTGAATAACATTCCATCCAATGGCAGGCACATGTTCAAAACAACCTAGTCACTGATGGACTGGGAAAAAGTAGCTTGTAAAGATTTTCCTGGGGAAATGTGCAAACTCAAATGGTTAGAAATTTCTTATAACTTGAGAAAGTTTTGCACTTTGAAAGAATTAGTCCTGGAAACAAAGGAAAATGTTAACAATCCTTACAAATGCAGAAAACACAAGAAGCATCCTGATTTACCCAAGAAGCCCTTGACAGCTTACCTCTGCTTTTTCAGAAAGATGCAACTCCAGTACACCCAAAAACACCCTAAGCTGAGCAACCAGGAGCTGACCAAGGTTCTGTCTGAGGAATACAAGAAGCTTCCAGAGCAGCTGAAGCTGAAATATAGTCAAGATTTCTAGAAGGAGAAACAGAAGTTTAAGGAGAAAATGACTCTGTTCAGAGAACAGCACCCTGATCTAGTCCGGAACTCCGCGAAATCTGATGTCCCCAAAGGAAGCCAAATCAAAGTGCCAAAGAAGTTTCAGGGAAATGTGCAAAAAGTGGTCTCCCCCAAAAAACAGTTTATTCATGAAGAGGCCAAGAAGCCACCTATGAATGGCTATCACAAGTTCCACCAGGATTTGTGGTTGAGTAGGGAGCTGAAAGGGTTGCCCCGAGGGAGCACATGGTAGAGATTAGTAGATGCTGGCAGCGTGTCCCACAGAACCAGAAGGAGCATTATAAGAAGGAGGCTGAGGAACTGCAGAAACAGTACAAGGTGGACCTTGATCTCTGACTCAAGAGTCTGTCTCCTGAAGAACATGCTTATTACAGAGAGACAACCTATTTGAAGCGTAAGAACGTGAACATGATGGGAGGCCCTAATCCTAAGATTAGGAGGATGGATCTGCAGTCCCCATCATCAGGGAATCTGCAGGGAGGGCTTGGACTGGGCCAGGGGCTTCAGGCTCCAGATACAGAATCATCAGACATGATTGGAGAATATTTTCCTGCCTCAGGGAGATCAGAGGAAAATAAGGAAGATGAGGAAGAGGAGAAAGGCAGCAACTCCTCAGACCACAGCAGTAGGTGAAGATGAAGATTGTGTCTGAGGACAGTGGCTCCAGCTCATCTACCTCAGGGGAATCCTCTGGCACAGATTCCAGCTGAGCTTTTTTCACAACCTGAACAAAGAACTTCCCAGCAAAAGGCCATGGCATCTGGACTTACCTGGTGGCGCAGTGGTTGAGAGTCCGCCTGCCGATGCAAGGGACACGGGTTCGTGCCCCGGTCCGGGAAGATCCCACATGCTGCGGAGTGGCTGGGCCCGTGAGCCATGGCCGCTGAGCCTGCGCGTCCGGAGCCTGTGCTCCGCAACGGGAGAGGCCACAACAGTGAGAGGCCCGCGTACCGCAAAAAAAAAAGAAAAAAAAAAGGCCATGGCATCTTCATCAAATGGAAGGGCTCTTCTCCCTGTGCCCTTTCATTGCCTGCCTTCTTTCCTTCCCTCTTCAATACAAAGTAAGACTGATTGGGAAAAAGGCATCTCGTGCAGTAATTTCTGGCTCCTCTCTGTACCCCAAGTCCAACCCCAGAGACAGTCAATGCAATGAATACTCTTGGAATAAACAATGATCTGATTGGGCTGCAGTGCACTCTGGACTAGACTGAGTTTCCTGAACAGAGAAGTTTTATTTTCCTCACCTTCTGCTGCCAGAGCTGTGAGGGAGCCCCGAGGAGTCTGACTCCTCCCTTCTCTGTGATCCTGTCCCTTAGGACTTCTGCATGGGAACTGGAAATGGGAAGATTTGATTGACTGGAGGTAGGAGAGCTGCCTTTAAGAAGATTGTTGAGCTCCTGATGTCTCTCTCCCTGCTCTGTGAAGTGAGAAGTTGGCCCTTCCCTCTCTTGCTAGTGGCAGGGGCATGCAAGCAGCAGCATTTCTATATGTATATTTATCGCTTAGCTGTCACTGAGATTTTTCTTACTGATTTCAAAAATTAGAAATTAATTTTTAGAACTTCATCATTTCCATTTGAATTAACTCCTCCTTAAAATCAGTCTCCTTTGACTCTTGGCACTAATTCTCCAGGCCATGTCTAAATTTATTTTGGTTCTGCCCCAATCCCTTCCTCATGCTCCAGGTTGTAAGTGAATAATGTTTTCGCCATACACTTGATTTATTTGTATTACGTTATGAGTTTGTACGTGTTGTGTGTATAAGTATTTTAGTCCATAGGCTACTAAACTTTTTGGAATTAATGTACAAATATGACACTGCTTTTATTATTTTGGTTTACATATATATATATATATATATATATATTTAACATCCTTAGTGCAGTATAATTACTTTACAGTGGTGTGTTACTCTCTGCTTTACAACAAAGTGAATCAGCTATACATATACATTTATCTCCATATACCCTCCCTCTTGCATCCCCCTCCCACCCATCCTATCCCACCCCTCCAGGCAGTCACAAAGCACGGAGCTGATCTCCCTGTGCCATGCAGCTGCTTCCCACTAGCTATCTATCTTACATTTGGTAGTGTGTATATGTCCATGCCACGCTCTCACTTCATCCCAGCTGACCCTTCCCCCTCCCTGTGTCCTCAAGTCCATTCTCTACATCTGCATCTTTATTCCTGTCCTGCCCCTGTGTTCTTCAGAACCTTTTTTTTTTTTTCTTAGATTCTATATATCTGTGTTAGCATATGGTATTTCTTTTTCTCTTTCCGACTTACTTCACTCTGTATGACAGTCTCTAGGTCCATCCACCTCACTACAGATAACTCAATTCCATTTCTTTTTATGGCTGAGTAATATTCTGTTGTATATATGTGCTATTCCTTGGTTGATGGACATTTAGTTTGCTTCCATGTCCTGGCTATTGTAAATAGAGCTGCAATGAACATTGTGGTACATGTCTCTTTGTGCACTATGGCTTTCTCAGGGTACCTGCCCAGTAGTGGAATCGCTGGGTCATATGGTAGCTCTATTTTTAGCTTTTTGAGGAGCCTCCATACTGTTCTCCATAGTGGCTGTATCAATTTGCATTCCCACCAACAGTGCAAGAGGATTCCCTTTTCTCCACACCCTCTCCAGCATTTATTGTTTCTAGATTTTTTGATGATGGCCACTCTGACTGGTGTGAGGTGATACCTCATTGTAGTTTTGATTTCCATTTCTCTAATGATTAGTGATGTGGAGCATCCTTTCATGCGTCTTTTGGCAATCTGTATATCTTCTTTGGAGAAATGTCTATTTAGGTCTTCTGCCCATTTTTGGATTGGGTTTTTGTTTATTGATATTGAGCTGCATGAGCTGCTTGTATATTTTGGAGATTAATCCTTTGTCAGTTGCTTCATTTGCAAATATTTTCTCCCATTCTGAGGTCTCTTTTCCTCTTGTTTATGGTTTCCTTTGCTGTGCAAAGGCTTTTAAGTTTCATTAGGTCCCCTTTGTTTATTTTTGTTTTTATTTCTCTTTCTCTAGGAGGTGGGTCAAAAAGGATCTTGCTGTGATTTATGTCAGAGAGTGTTCTGCCTATGTTTTCCTCTAAGAGTTTATAGTGTCTGGACATATATTTAGGTCTTTAATCCATTTTAATTTTATTTTTGTGTATGGTATTAGGGAGTGTTCGAATTTCATTCATTTACATGTAGCTGTCCAGTTTTCACAGCACCACTTATTGAAGAGGTTGTCTTTTCTCCATTGTATATTCTTGCCTCCTTTATCAAAGATAAGGTGACCATATGTGCGTGGGTTTATCTCTGGGCTTTCTATCCTGTTCCACTGATCTATCTTTCTGTTTTTGTGCCAGTACCATACTGTCTTGATTCCTTTAGCTTTGTAGTATGGTCTGAAGTCAGGGAGCCTGATTCCTCCATCTCCGTTTTTCTTTCTCAAGATTGTTTTGGCTATTTGGGGTCTTTTTGTTTCCATAAAAATTGCGAAGTTTTTTGTTCTAGTTCTGTGAAAAATGCCAGTGGTAGTTTGATAGGCATTGCACTGAATTTGTAGATTGCTTTGGGTAGTATAGTCATTTTCACAATGTTGATTCTTCCAATCCAAGAACATGGTATATCTCTCCATCTGTTTGTGTCATTTTTTATTTCTTTCATCAGTGTCTTATAGTTTTCTGCATACAGGTCTTTTGCCTTCTGAGGTAGGTTTATTCCTAGGTATTTTATTCTTTTTGTTGCAATGGTAAATGGGAGTGTTTCCTTGATTTCTCTTTCAGATATTACATCATTAGTGTATAGGAATGCAAGAGATTTCTATGCATTAATTTTGTATCCTGCTACTTTACCAAATTCATGGATTAGCTCTAGTAGTTTTCTGGTAGCAGCTTTAGGATTCTCTAGGTAGAGTATCATGTCATCTGCAAACAGTGACAGTTTTACTTCTTTTCCGATTTGGATTCCTTTTATTTCTCTTTTTCTCTGATTGCTGTGGTTAAAACTTCCAAAACTATGTTGAATAAGAGGGGTGAGAGTGGGGAACCTAGTCTTGTTCCTGATCTTAGTGGAAATGGTTTCAGTTTTTCACCATTGAGAATGATGCTGAATGTGGGTTTGTCATATACGGCCTTTATTATGTTGAGGTAAGTTCCCTCTATGCGTACTTTCTGGAGTGTTTTTATCATAAATGGGTATTGAATTTTGTTGAAAGCTTTTTCTGCATCTACTGAGATGATCATATTGTTTTTATCCTTCAGTTTGTTAATATGGTGTGTCACATTGATTTGCGTCTATTGAAGAATCCTTGCATTCCTGGGATAAACCGCACTTGATGATGGTGTATGTTCCCTTTAATGTGCTGTTGGATTCTGTTTGCTAGTATTTTGTTGAGGATTTTTGCATCTATGTTCACCAGTGATATTGGCCTGTAGTTTTCTTTTTTTGTGACATCTTTGTCTGGTTTTGTTATCAGGGTGTTGGTGGCCTTGCAGAATGAGTTTGGGAGTGTTCCTCCCTCTGTTATATTTTGGCAGAGTTTGAGAAAGATAGGGGTTACCTCTTCTCTAAATGTTTGATAGAATTCACCTGTGAAGCCATCTGGTCCTGGGCTTTTGTTTGTTGGAAGATTTTTAATCAGTTTCAATTCCAATGCTTGTGATCAGTTTGTTTATATTTTCTATTTCTTTTTGATTCAGTCTTGGAAGGTTGTGCTTTTCTAATAATTTGTCCATTTCTTCCAGGTTGTCCATGTTATTGCCATAGAGTTGCCTGTAGTAATCTCTCATGATCCTTTGTGTTTCTGCAGTGTCAGCTGTTACTTGTCCTTTTTCATTTCTGATTCTACTGATCTGAGTCTTCTCCCTTTTTTCTTGATGAGTCTGGCTAGTGGTTTATCAATTTTGTTTATCTTCTCAAGGAACCAGCTTTTAGTTTTATTGATCTTTGCTATCGTTTCCTTCATTTTTTTCCCTTTTATATCTGACCTGATCTTTATGATTTCTTTCCTTCTGCTAACTTTGGGGGGTTTTTTGTTCTTCTTTCTCTAATTGATTTTGGTTTAACGTTAGGTTGTTTATTTGAGGTGTTTCTTCCTTCTTGATGTAGGATTGTATTACTATAAACTTCCCTCTTAAAACTGCTTTTGCTGCATCCCATAGGTTTTGGGTTGTCATGTTTTCATGGTCATTTGTTTCTAGGTATTTTTTGATTTCCTCTTTGATTTCTTCAGTGATCTCTTGGTTATTAAGTAGGGCATTGTCTAACCTCCATGTGTTCATACTTTTTACAGATTTTTTCCTGTAATTGGTATCTACTCTCATAGTGTTGTGGTTGGAAAAGATACTTGATAAAATTTCAATTTTCTTAAATCCACCAAGGGTTCATTTGTGACCCAAGATATGATCAGTCATGGAGAATGTTCCATGAGCACTTGAGAAAAAAGTGTATTCTGTTGTTTTTGGATGGAATGTCCTATAAATATCAATTAAGTCCATCTTGTTTTATGTATCATTTAAAGCTTGTGTTTCGTTATTTATTTTCATTTTGGTTGATCACTCCATTGGTGAAAGTGGTGTGTTAAAGTTCCGTACTATGACTGTGTTACTGTCTATTTCCCCTTTTATGGCTGTTAGCATTTGCCTTATGTATTGAGGTGCTCCCATGTTGGGTACATAAATATATACAATTGTTATATCTTCTTCTTGGATTGATCATTATGTAGTGTCCTTCTTTGTCTCCTGTAATAGTCTTTACTTTAAAGTCTATTTTGTGTTACATGAGAATTGCTACCCCAGCTTTCTTTTGATTTCCGTTTGCATGGAATATCTTTTTCCATCCCCTCACTTTCAGTCTGTATGTGTCCCTAGGTCTGAAGTGTGTCTCTTGTAGACAGCATATATATGGGTCTTGTTTTTGTATCCATTCACCCACTCTATGTCTTTTGGTTGGAACATTTTATCCATTTACATTTAAGGTAATTATCGATATGTATGTTTCTATTATCATTTTTGTAATTGTTTTGGGTTTGCTATTGTAGGTCTTTTCCTTCTCTTGTGTTTCCTGCCTGGAGAAGTTCCTTTAGCATTTGCTGTAAAGCTGGTTTGGTGCTGCTGAATTCTCTTAACTTTTGCTAGTCTGTAAAGAAAATTTTAATGATGATAAAATACGTTTTCTGTGTACTAGCTATTTCACTTATGTATTTGTTCATTCATTTGCCTTATATTTATTTTTGTTATGTTCTAAGTACTTCATTGGATAGTGGGAATATAGTAGTAAATAAGTCAAAGGCCATCCTTACTCTCTCAGAATTTTCAGTCTGTAGTAAAAAGTATCTAGTAATTTGGTGAAAGTTTGTTGAATATTATGTTGAGATGACATATGCTCAGAGAGTGTGTTATAAGAGGAACTATACTGGTCTGTGGAGTCAGGAAAATCTTTCTGGAAAAGCTGTTGATGAGCTGTGATGTGCTGAATGACTAGGGTTTAGAGAAAGTCTAAATGTTTGACAAAGAGAAAGGGTTTGACCAAATCTGTCAAATACATTTATCCAACCAACTAGGTCACACTTGAAGAAAAAAACTGAGCTATTCCTTTTGTTTACTAGGCTGAGATATATACCACTTCATTCTTCTACCCCAGTATGGTTCAACTATGGAAGAAAGACACATTGCTTAAAATGTAAATGAACCTTATGATATGTAATTTTTATTTTAATACAAATATTATTTTAAAAAAAGAATATCTATTGATTATATTCTAGAAATGCTCCATAATAGTTTTTATTAATAGATCATTTAATTAACAAATTTATACATTCAACATGGTTATGCCATTTTATTAACATACCATCATTATGTTCCATTAAATTACCATAGGCTCAGAGACAGTCAAGTATCATCCTGTAGCCTCACATGAGGTTTCAGAACAGTAACTTCCTCCTACGAGAAGTTCATCTAATAAATGGTCACGGAACTTGACTATTCATGAAGACCTAAGGCAAAGGAAAGGCTTCAGAGGGGAGGAAAAGAAAGAAGGAAAGAAAGTATATATGAGGGAACCTCTGCAAACATCACAGAAGCTCACAGTTCCATTGTCATAATCCAGAAACACTCCAATCCCACCCAGAGGCCTTTGCACATACTGAATTAAGGGTGGGGAGGTCGTGGACAGAATATAATGATTGTTCACTTTCACAGAAGATAGCAAAAATGCTTCTTCAGAATCAATACTGATAAGAGTATTGCTTGTCAAGATATCTTTACAGACTCCCAGAATCCAGTTCGAGGAGTGTGTCACATCCACCTCCCAGTAATGCCTTCCAGAGGTGAAGGCCACAGCTCCCCAGGCCACAAAACTCTCTGCACCCTGGAGCTCTGTGGACACGCCATGATGGTCATCTCCATATATCATAGTTGTATCATCCTCAGAAAGGCTCACATTGTGAATGGTCGTTTTCTGACTCAGAACGTTATCCACTGCAGAAAGAGCAAAAATGTGGTCAACAAGTGGGATTTCCATGGCCTGAGAGGCAGAGGCTCTCTACCCAATGAGTCTTTTCATTTTCCCTCCTCCAAGGAAATACAAAGCGAAGACAAAAGGGAGTTCAGACTGGCTCTTCTATGAAGAACAAGAGTTATAACTATCTCTACAGCACGTAGAAACACCTCAAATCATACAGAAAAAGAAAAAGCATACAGACATATGAACTCTGTGAAGTCTGATTTTATGTCAAATTCTTGATAGTTTATTTCAGGACACATAAAATTTTATTTTTTTCTTTACTTTAGAAAACTTTTCTTGTGTCTTTTGTCTTTAACACTTTAATATAGAGAGAGCACTTTGATATTATGTGGGTATTTGTTGGGCTAGAGTCTCTACCTAGCAAGTTTTCAAAGCAAAAATGTTGATAGAAATCCATCAATGAATAGTTTGGAAGCTTCTAAAAGCATGTTATGACTAACCATGTTCACATATCCCTCACCTTTCAATTATTTTGAGATTGATCTAACAGCATTACAATGATTCTGCCTAAGCCAATTGTAGTGTATTTTGTCAAAAGTTAGTAATTATAGAAATAAGAAATATTCTTTGTATAATGCATGGTAAACAATTGTAATATAGAACAAATTAAAACCAGCAATGCCATATATAACCTTTCAAGAGTGAAATAAACTGAATAAACATACATTAACTACTACTCTGAGAACTAAATATTCTATTTCTTTATAACTAGCTGATCAATCCAGTTGCTCTCTTCTAGCTCTGCCTATTTCAGATGTAACTAAAAATATGTATCTTGCTTTGCATTTGCAGTAAAATATAGGTTGCAAAGTTCAGCCTTGTTCTTTGTAGCATGACTGTATTGGCAGAAAAGATACAACAACTTTGGAAAGTCATGTACTACCTTCATGTCAGAAAAAATAAAATAACTAAAAGAAGGCTCCTTCCCAAGAAGTTCTAATGAAATGTAGTCCTGTTCACTGAAGGTTGACTCTTACCTCTGAAGTTGTTCAGCATGTCTAGGATTCCAGTGACAGGCCAGGAAGTGAGCTCTGGGTTCACTGGCTGAGGCTTTTGCATCTGTACCAGATCAGTCCTGTAAAAAAATGGTATCTACACTTCAGGGCCAAAGGTTAATCACACAACCATTACAAAAGAAGCCATTTATTATATTTTTTTATTGGAGTATAGTTGCTTTACAATGTTGTGTTAGTTTCTGCTGTACAGCAAAGTGAATCAGCTGTATGTATATATATATATATATA